>NC_070626.1:25319310-25619310 GCF_947347685.1 Pleuronectes platessa
TTCCACAGCAGCAACACAAATAATCAACTGAATGATTCCAGTTTAATTTATTTAATCCCCAAAATAATGACAATTCTCTTTGTTAGGGAAATGGACTAATTAATGCTTCTTTTTTTTTTTACACTTTTTGTGTGTGTGTGTTCAGAGAATATGACCATCTACTACTACAAGTCAAACGTGTCTTTCAGAGGAATACCAGTGGTTCTAAACATGACCGGCTCCAGCTGCTTCCTCAGGTGCATCAAGGAGGGAGAGAGGGTTTTTCTACAAGTGGAGGTAAAGGAATTCCTGTCATTCATCATCCTGCCACACAGTCTTTTGCTGGTGCATTATTCAGCCAGTATGTCATGGGTAAAGTAATAATGATAAAGTACTTTGTATGAACAACATTTAAAAACATATATATTGTAAATATACACAGGCAGACAATAGACCCAGACTTAATCCTAAAGAGATTAAATATCATAAACTACTCATGAATCTTTCATGGAATAGTCTGGACTGTACTCTGTATTTGGAGATGGACAACATGACTGCTGCCTCCGGTGGCTAGCTGCAGTATAGGCCCTAAATCCTGCCTCCTTTGTGTCATTGGACGTAACTAAAAAGCCAACTACATGTTTTCTGTCATTTCAGTTATTCTGATCGCAGTGATACATGCCCGAGTAGCAATTTCCTGCAAATTTGGGTTTCAATTATTAATTTAATGCTTTGTCCGAGTAGTGGGAGGAAGTGGAGATTTTTATACACAGTCCATGGTCTGGAACAAAATGACTGACTGATTGAACAACTATTTCAGGAGAAGTCAAGTGTTGTTAAAAACAAATAAGGGGACTTGTTGTTAAGTTATTTAAAGTTGATTAAGTTTATTTGGACAATTCTGACACCCACATCCACACTTTTGTCGTTGTAGACGTGTGAAAGACGCAGTCTGAGTCGGATTTCCACGACTGAAGAGAGCAAACTGTCCTACCTCTTCTACATGATTTCTGACTCTACAGCACACACAAAGTTTGAGTCAGCGCTGCACCTCGGATGGTTCATCCAAATCCTAAACCCGGAGTCAGCCGTGACAATGAAAACCATGGATGGAGGCGAGCAGGAACACACATTCTTCTTTATTATTCAAAAATGATGGGGACGTCTTTGTCTTCTCAGTCAAGTAATTTACAGGAGACATATTATTCTTTTTACATGTTTCCTTTATTGTTTTTTGGGGGATGTAAAAGTTCTGCAAAGTCAAAAAGCCCAAAGTCTGCATCAAAGGGAGCTCCCAGAAAAAACCCTGCTCCTTAAGCTCCTGAAGCTCCTGAAGCTCCTGAAGCTCCTGGAGCTCAGTAGTGTCATGTGACATCATGACATGCAACATTTGCATAATCCCTGTTTAGCAGCTAGTCTGACATACCCCCCAGAAAGTGGTTCACCAATCAGAGCAGACTGGGCTTAATTGGGAGGAGGGCCTTAAAGAGACAGCAGCTAAAACCAAGTGTTTCAGACAGAGGCTGAAAAGAGGAGCTGCAGCAATCAACACTGTGAGACAGAGCATTTTATACCTCAAATTAAAACTGTCAATCTGAATATCAGAATTATATGTCTCCTTTAAACATAATTTTTTTTTCTTGTGACTTGTATTTGTGACTTGAAGGTGACATTAGAATAAAGACAAACATTTGAGGAGCTCTTATGTTTGAGCCACTGGTCCGGTAACAGAACCAAATGTCATTGTGTCAAATTCTGTAATTGCAGAGGTGCATAGATATTAATACAACTTATAACTTACTTACAACTGTGGAAGGAAACTGAATCTATTTGTATGTGTGTATGTGTTTGGTCCAGACTTCAGCTACATTTTTTGTTGTAGGGCAGTGTGTTGCTTAAAGTGAACTTTTTGTTTATGTAACAAAATATTTATATATGCATAAATATATTTAAACAGGCAATGTGATAATCATTGTATTTATTTAGTTGTTTCTAATTATATCATATGAAGTATATACATGAATTCAAATAGAAGCACAAACATGAATACAATCTGATTGTTGTCTTACCTCCACAACCAGGTGAACATCACAACTACATTTAATTTGCAATTTGAAAAGCATTTTATAGTATTTCAAAAATAAATTCTTGTTCAACTGCCATTAATTTGACTTAGACTGAAAATATCTGAATATCCACATCACAGAGGTAAGAAATAAAGAAGAATCGGATGAAGTATACAAATATAATGTTCTACAAATCATAAAACTGAAAATACAACATTTTTATTTTCCTTTTATCTTATTTTGTGTGTACCTTATATTTATGATGTCTTCACTCATTATAGCGCACTACTTGAAATATAGTAAATATGCTTACTTTACTACAATTAGGTGTAGTTTTCTTTTTCTTACAGGGGTATTGACAGTACAATAACAGTGAGGGTCAGAATTCCAGACAAACACAATCTTTACACTTATTCACATTTTGTTATGTTTTTGTTTGATGAGAGATCGGTAAAAGAGGGAAAGGCTATGTAAAATAATTTGTATTTCTTATTGTTGGATGGTGACTCTCAGTCCACTGTTGATCGAGCTGAGGAAACCCTCCCTCCGGTCTGTGTGCGATCAGAATCCAGTTTGTTCATCATCATGGTTGTCAAAGGCTTTGTTGGTTATCCCCTCGTTGTCTTCGTCGTACGGATTCTCCGTGGCTGGCTTTGCAGATTTCCTGCAAACACACGGAGTCACAACACATCTCACAGTCTCACAGTAAATGGTCCAACATGCCGGGAAATGAGTATCGAGGCCAATCTTACCTTTTACGTTCTCTGACACCGGAGATGATGAGGTAGGTGCCCAGCATCACCACGGCTCCCATGACCACCCCAAACACCACCAGCCACACCTCCACTGGCTGCTCCACAGGAGGGGCCAGTGTCACTGGGATACCCGCGAAGTACAGCGTCTTGTCATCCAATTGGAAGGCGTCGTTGATTCGACCTCTGGATAACCTGGGATCAATATCAACACAGGTTTATTATTTCTCATCGCTGTTAGATGTCTTCAGGGAAAGGTCACACTCAAATCCTTCTGCTACAAATTTTATAAGAGCCTAAAAACTGAGAGACTTTCTTTAACATTGCGAGATAGAGCAGTTTTCATTTTTGTTAATATATCAGAGAATAATTCATGGATTTTGAGGAAAATTGACATTTGGTGCAGGTCCCCCAAACATGTATCTTGTGAAATTGAATGTGGTTTCTTGAGGTGACGGTTGTGTTTCTCATTATTTTCTGGTGCCTCACCGGATGGCAGCCTCCAAGTCATTCTTTGGGATGTACACAGTGGTTTTCGGTTTGGTGACCATAATGTAGAAGGAGATTCTCTCAGTCTCGTTGAAGGTGTGGACGTTCTCTGTCCTGCAGGTGCAAACAGAGAAAAGCCCTCAGACGGATGTGGCAACGGAAGAAAAATTTGCTTTACTCTCAAGTTGACCCAGTGAATACTGACGTGAAGGAAAGTGTCTCGTTCTTTTGTTCGTAGTACTGCCGCAGTGCGTAGGCAATGTTGGCCTTGAACAGGTACTGCTCGTTGTCGTTCCAGGAATACTGAAACACATTATGGTACATGAATATTTGCCAAGATACCAAAGACACTGCAGATACATTTCAATAACTTAATTTCATATGTAATAAGCATGTAACCCTACAGTAATAACATGACGAACAACAATATTTTTAATGATTAATAATACTCACAGCGTTGTCTCCCATGGCGGCCTTCAAACTTATTCGTACTTTGATGGCATACTGGGAAACTGTAAATAAAGGTAATAAGATGATTTATATTTAGTTCCAGCTATGCGATAGTTAGCTTAGCTTTGCAAACAGATAGCATCGCTCCGTCCAAGGGAACCACACATGACCCACCAGCATCAGAGCTGCCAACTTTTCAAAAAACCTTGGAGTGAGATTTTGTCGGGGGTGACCAACATTTTGCCGCGCACACAGCCACACACGTTGGTGGCTCAAATATCAGGGAATTGTTGGAATTTGGCGTTGTATCCATGTTGTTCGCTGCATTCTGGTGGCCTTTCGGGCCCGAAGTCGTTGATAGGAGCGGCCGACTGGAGATGGACAACATTGGTTACATTCTGTGACGCAAAGACATAGCTGAAGGTCCACCCCCAGGAAATGTTGGTTTAAGTAGATGTTGTTTCCTGCATTCTACTGGATTTTTGGGTGGTATGCTAAAGATGTGCAATACCTGAACTTCTTCTGATTCATGTTCCTCTGATCATGACTTGTAGGGCCTTCTAGCCTTGAGCTGAACATTCAACCAGAAAACTATTGTTGTGCCTCAATGACCACAATATAGCCTAATTAATAGACCTTTGTTTAAGATTTGACCAAGGTAGGTTGATTGACATTTTGATTACAATGGTTTTCAACTAATTCTGAACTGAAACCTAACCTATATTTTAAATAATTGTATTCTTAAGAGCAGTTAATGATTTATGTTCGCCTCCCACCACACTTTCCATCAGACAAAAAAGTGCAACAAATAAAGTGCTTAAACAGTAGCCTTTTTAAGCAACACAATGGACCCTCTTCCCCAAAATAAAATTTGTCTGGAGCCGCAAAACATATTTGATAACAAAGCTAATAAAGTTTTATATAAAGTTATACTATACTAAACTATGGTTTGTTGCATTTATGAAATTATCGTACAACAATAAAGAAAACTGTTGACATTTGATTGATATTTTTACCTGTTACAACAAAGGAAAAACCAAACGCTTATGAAGAGAAGAAAATACACAGGCAAGTGTCGGCCTACTTTGAAATAAATTAAACACAGACCTTTGTAGGGTTATTTGAGTCCTCCCCGTATTTGTGGAAAATGTATGAAATAAGAAGTACCCTATTTTTAAATAAATAAAAACATATAGCTGCAGCCTAATAGCTTAAAAATATATATTTTAGTTGGCGAAATATTTAAACGAAAAGTGAGAGCAGGTCAGGCTGGAGGCGGACACAGAAACTGCAGCTCGGTAGAAACCAACTGCAGCTTCTGCTCTGATCAAGACGCTGAGCTCTGATCAGTTGAGACCAGAGAAACTCTGTGTTTTCACTGTTTCCACTGAGCAGCCGGTGAGTCAGTGACCAGCTCCTTCACGTGAAGGAGCTCTGGTCTTGTGTCTCTGAGCGAGTGCGCGGGGCGGGGGGCGGAGCCTCGGGACCGGTGCGCTATCTGGGGCACACACACACACACACACACACTCGCCCGCTCCTGGTACTTCATGACGGCCTGATACGATGATGTTTTAAAAAATGATCGTGACTTAGTCAACCACCAACATTTTCGTCTCGTCTCGTCAACAAGTTAAAATAGATTTAGTCATGCGCTTCACTTCAAAGATCCAGGTTTTTTTTGGCGTGAGAAATTGGATGTGTGGCGTGAGTGCGTGTGAAAACATGCAAAAGCGTGTGTCACACGGCGGAAGCGTGAGAGTTGGCAGCTCTGCAGCATCTCTAACACGTCTTTGTCCACCACATTTAGTTTTTAGTTTTTGTATGTTTTGTCATATTGTGACATTAATCTATGGCACTCACGTTGATCTATTGCTGACTGCCAGCCGACCATCCTGTTGTTTTTCTTGTTGTCTGCCTTCAGCCACTCGTGAAGCGTTGCAAAATAATCCAGCAGGGGCTGGGCGTCCATCTTGACATCACCAGATATCGTGTGCAAGGCCCTGGTCCAGGACTGGGACCTCCCCAGCTCCAACATGTCCCTGGTGGAAAACGTGGATGATTTTGATGATGATTATAAATTACTGACGCTTACATCCCTGCGTCGTACGACAGCCTGATATTATGTGATACAGCAAAAGAACTAAAGGAAGGAAGTTGTTCATACCTCAGCTTGGTTCCTGCTACGGTAGAATTGGTAATATCACATGAAGACAAGGGACCAGTGTGACCAGCAGCATCACACAGCGCTTTTTGGAACTGAAACTGGTAGATGGTTCTGGTGAAGTACCTGTATTTAAAACCGATGAGACACACATACCCACACTCACAGATTAAAAACAAAGTACATACATAAAAACCTATCTATGGAAAATGGCTGAAGCAATGACTTTGTTCTATGAAAACTATTATTAAATATTATATAATTATCGATATAATCATTTTTAAAGATTCCTTTCACTCACTTCTAACATTCACACACACACCCACCACACACACACACACACACACACACACACACACACACACACACAGGCACAGGCACAGGCATGTCCTATGTCAGAACTTGTTGCACTGGTTTGTTTGATTATCATAAAAATCTAAATCAAGAGATCACTATAATATTTTCTTGAGAGAAAATATTCTCTCCAGAGAGGGGGATTGATTTAGGTCTTATACATGTATGGTTATGGAGAATCACCTGATGAAGGAGTAGTCTCCAGACACATGGAACAGAGCAGGAGGATCACAGTAAGTCTCATCTCTCGGCACCGGCTCCATCACCCCCACCATGTCCCTCCTGTTAAGACAACACAGTCAGCCCTGACTGAAGCTGTAACAGTGAAGCAGCCGCCAAGTTTACGCAGCATAAAACACGACTTTACTCGTCTGCAGCATGTCCATTTTTAATTACAGTGATTTTTGATATATTTTTCCTGTGTTTAAAACTACTGAATTATTTACAGACTTCTCTCTGCTTACTTCATCTCCCACCACCGCTGCATCCATTGGTCCTTGGGGATGTTCCCTGCGAACACCTGCCACCTCCACTCCTCCAGCATGTAGGTGAACGGCAGCGTGGCCACGATGGTGAGCGCCTGTTTGAGCAGGAAGTTGATCTCTGTTTCTGCAAGGACGAAACGTTAAAAAGCAGAGTGAGCGCTGGATGGAGAGATGTGTGTTTCTGGTCTCAATGTCGTTTCAGTGGCTGAACTCTGTCTAAAGAGGAAACAGAGGAGTAGTATTCTTCCTGGGATGTTTCAGTGGGTGTCCTGCAGAGCCGTTAAACGTTGGGGCGGCTCCTGATCAGGGGGTAGATCATTTTTTTTGAGATTGGATGTTTTTCTTGGAAATTTTCTCATATTTCCCAAAGATTGAATTTAAGGGGAATGTTGGGTCCTAGCCGGTTTATGTGCTCTACAAAGCGCTTCTATATGTCTCTATTTTGTTCCACGCTTACGTTTATTGAAGGAAAGATCTGGCTTTTGAGCAGCTAAAGTTTTTTGTTGAAAACAGCTGCCTGCTGCTGGAAACATGCTAAAAGTTTCCATAAATCCAAACAATCTGCTGAAAGATACTAAAAAGGAACCATACATTTGACAGAAGTCGCGGCGTCTGTGATTGTTCTCTGTGGGCTCACTTGTCTAATTTTCTTATATAACTACTGATTATAGCAGCTTTAATGTTTTGGAGGGTTAGTCAATAACTGACAGTGTTTTCTACGTCTCTCAATGTTACCTTTATCATAAGTGAAGTTATCAGGCAGGAGGCCCAGGCTCTGCAGGTGTTTGGGCGTTGCAGCAGAAAGGGACATGATTTCTCCTACGGCCTCGTGGAACCCCTCGTTGGCTCCGTCCCTCAGGAGGTAGGACAGGTTGCGGTAGGCCATCTGGTACTGGTTGTGGCCCATCTCGTGGTGCACGGTGAGGAAGTCCTCCATGTTGACCTTGCTGCACATTTTGATCCTGAACACATCACGGGAGAAGTGTTGATGTCAGCGGTTATGAAGTCTGATGCAGACATGATACCATATCAGATCTACTGCACCAATAAAACACCCTCAATAACAAGTTACTGATGAGTCACATTCACCAAGGGCCAATAAAATATAAAGTAAATCAAGTTCCGGTCTGTGGTCACAGGTGAAGTAACTCGGTTTCAGGCAGAATACGTTTTATTCAATCATTTTAACTGAAGAGTTGTATTTTAAAACCTGTTGAACAAACTTTGCTACACACACTTGATCCTGCATAAGAGCTCATGTTTGGGCAAAATCATTAATGACAAGAATAAAACCTTGGCTTTCTTTATCGGAAGGACTCAGATATTAATCAACACAATCGTTCCAGTAAGTTCATCTTTATGGCTCTCGTGTTCTTCATAAAAGGAGGCGCTTGTGTTTAAAGGTTCAGTCTGTACGATTTGGGGAAAGGGATCTATTTGCAGAAATTGAATATAAAATACTCCTAGTGACTGACTAGTGTGTTTAATCTAAATTAAAGATTAAACACTTGTATGAATGGTTGTTTTCTTTACCCTGGAATGGGCCCTTTATGTTTAAATAATAACATTAGGAGCGGTTCCTCTGTATGGAGGCCACCATGTTTTTTTTACAGTAGCCCTGATTGGACAAACTAAACACCTTTTGCGTTTTTATGACAACTGAAGGCTTCCACAGGTTCTCTGTCATGTCCGGAAGGGGTAGGGTGAGGGGAGGGATGTTCAACTGCAATATGCAAATTCACCACTAGATGTCACTAACGTCTTCACACGGAACCTTTAAGATACCCTGTGTGTGTGCATGTGTGTGGTTAATGGTTAACATCGTGTTTGTTTAACAATATAATTATAATTATAATGATGATATTACACTACTATCATATCTATGATCTACAAAATAATACATTGATATACTTGTGTTAATAATTAACCAGGTTTACAACAGGTTTTTACAGGTTTTTGGGCTGTGAACTTCCTCCAGCGTTTTAGCCTCAAGATTGTACTTCATGTAAACCTGTGCATCAATATAAAAAAGGTACCTAAAGTCTTCCCTGTTCCCCATGTCCCAGGCTGTGGGGTGACACACCACCTGGCGTCCGTCAGGCTTCACCAGCATCGAGTCGTTCCAGAAGTTCGGAAACATCTCGTACAGGCCCACGGACATGAAGAACTTCTCTGCTTCTTTGAAAAGACGCATTTCACTCCAGCCCTGAAATTTCAGTTGACATTTGGTAAATGGGCTTTTATTTATATAGAGCTTTTCGTCTTATTGACCACTCAAAGCACTTTAAAGTACAAGTCGCATCCACTCATTCACAGACACATTCCTACTACTCCTCCATACGCAGTGCACTATTCATACACTGCCGGCACAGCTGTCTGAGCCAATTTGGGGTTCAGTATCTTGCCTAAGGACACTCTGGAATGCAAACTGGAGTAGCCCGGGATTGAACCACCGACTTTGTGGTTAGTGGGCGGCCCTCTCTATCTCCTGAGCCCTATTTTCAATAGATTACTTTCTTTTTCTGTTTCATTAAATGCACCACATTAAAGACATGATCCACATGTATACCCATCTACTGTTGTTTAAAATATAATATTTAAAACAGGCTGTGGGTCAGGAGGTGAAGCAGGTCATCCAATAACTGGGAGGTCAATGGTTTCAATCCCAGTCTCCCCCATTCTACGTGCCAAAGTGTCAAAATACTGAATGTGATGTTTGGTAGAGAATTGTGCTGCACATAGATGCACCTTGACTAGATAAACACTGTACAATTACTTTAAATGTGACGTACCTGCTCCATCATAGTCTGACTGACATCAATATCTGGTTTGTCAGGGTAGGGAACAGTCAGAGGGTAAAGGTTGGTCCAGAATCTTCCCCACATGTCACCTGAATAACAAACACAACAGGTTATTTCTCTTCTTACCACAGTCGGTCTTATTCAGACGAACTTAGCTGTAAAGTGATTTCTTTTCCAATAGTTTATTTTAGCCATAATACAAAAATATTGCATTTAAAATAGAACCAAGGAAATACAGCATATGTCACCAGCTTTTAGATTTCCCTTTTCCCAACATGTATCCAGAGGTGACTGAATTAAATTAGCGACAGCATCAGTGGCAGATTAATCTACAGAACCACCAAGCTGGGGCAGTGATACGAGCTGCTGGACAACAGAGGGAGACATACTAGAGTTCTCGACTCTGAACACGTACTTGAACCTTTTGAATCTCTGCTCCGCAGCTGTTCTATTTATGATGTGATATTAACATTTAAAATTCTGAACTGCAGCGTTTCACATCCTGTTAGATCATCTTGTGATCGGATGATCTTTCGCCAAGTTTGTTTGTGTGATTGTTGGATTTTTTACCAAAACTTAATGAACCGATTAAATTTTAGGGCAAATCAGAATCAAAAGGGCAGATCCAGGATTTGTTTTAACTTTCTCACACATTGATAGGGTGTTTTTTTATAAATAGAAATATGTCCATCATTAAGTTGCTGACTCTTCGATGTTTGTTTTCTAACTAGGATGCATTTCAGCCATGATCAACAAGTTACAGCAAAAGACAATAATTATAAGATAAAAAAAAGAGGGAAAGTAAAGAGCGGTGATATCAGAAGGATTCGTGTTTCCAGTTTTAAGCCTGTGACATTATTCAGAAAATGGAAATCCTCATCCTACCCAGCAGGTGGGCTGGCAGCTGTCCTTGTGCATCAATGTGTCCTGGGTAGACCTCAATGAGCTTGGATCTCACATAGGCATGCAGCTCCTTGTATAATGGCAGGATCTAAGAAAAAATGTAATTGTCTCCATTATATTGTATGTCAATTTGTCGATAGTGAGAGGAAAATAAAAATATACCATCTTCTGAAAAAGTATCTTACATACAGAGAGAAATAAACAAAGCTTGCAAAACCTCAGAGGACAAAGGACGATCAACATGTGAAGCAAAAAGTTCCAATTTCTACCAAAACTCTTGAATAACAGTCAGATAAACAAGGATATCTTTCCTTTGTCCTCTTCATATTTAACACACTGGTCTAAGATATATAGATTGAATTAAGTTACCTGGTGTAACGTTGCTTCTCATCAAGTTTAAACCAACAATTGTGAATTTAAACAGCATCTTTTCATTATTTTAATCGAGACGTCTACAGTGTGAAAATTAATTAGGACAGAGAGGAGGAATTTTTTGTGTTTCACATATAAATTTTAATTGGCCAGCATATTATTATTACAGCCACCAAAACTCTTCATTTTTTAACAAAATATCATATTCAATAGGTTTGTCTTAAAAGTAACCCAGCTGCTAAGCCCCACCCACAAGTTGTAAGGATTGGTTGATGAGGTCTGTGACATCACAAACCCTGGCATAGCAGCTTGGTGAATCTTTTCACACAACATCAATCACAGAACCACGGCAGCAGACGTACCTCTTTGTATATTGAACGCACGTCTCCCATGAGCTGGTCTCTTGTGTACTTGTACTGAGGATCCTCCTCGATCGTCTCATAGTTGTATCTCCAGTAAGATCCGTAGTCTTCAAAACCTGAAAGTGTCAAGAGTCAGAGGGAAACAGATTAAGAAACAATTATGTTTTTAACAAAAGCTATTTTCTGGAGTTTTTATCATCCTTATTATTATTATATGTCCTAATGTCACAAACCTCCCACTTCAGGAGTTAGTACACATATAAGTGATCTATAATATATACTTGACAAGATGTCAATACAAGACAAAAATACACCAAGTGTCATGTTTCTCTTTTGAACGTCTCACCGTTTAGTTTGGAAGCTTCATTCTTCAGATCCACATAATCTTCATACAGGAGCCTCATCTTCTTCCCGGTCTCCTTCCTCCAGCCCTCCCACACGTGCAGGCGCTTGGCGTAGTCCCGGCTGTTGAACATCACGTCCTCCAGGCCTGTGAACAGAGGCGAGTCAGTGACAGTCTCAGGTCAAGGTTTGTCTTCATGTTCTCACGTGAAGGTAAAGTGAAATATAGTACTTCTTCCACCAATGTAAGTTAGAAGTGAGTGAAATATTATTTAAAAAATGATAATAGTGAATATACGTTTTCATAGATCAATGTCATTGCTTTCAACTTGTGCTTTTTAATTTACATATTTCATTTTAGCCACAGATTACTATTTTTATGTATGTTCTTTGTTTTTAATCTACTTTTGGCATGATTTCAAATGTAATGTTTATGTGTGTAATTTGTCCATTCTCATATTTAATATTTCAAACTTGACAGCTTGACCAGGACTCACTGACAGAAGAGATACTGTATATCAATGGGACCTTCCTGGTAAAATTAATGTTAAATTAATAAAATAAAGATTATATACAAATGTTTCTATGTCTGATATAATATTGTAGTTAATTCTAATTCTACGAGTTTTTAAGCAGCATTTTAACTCTAATGGGGACGAGCATTTCCCAAGGGCGACTAGATGCATCACTAAAGACAATATTCTGCCCCACAAATCAATATTCATTTTTCAGTTTGTTGTTGTGGTGACACATTGGATAATATGACATCACTGGGCCTTGACCAGTTATTTAACAGTTATCTTACCTAACCCTAAACCATCCGAGACGGTTAAAGGCAAATCTGTCTTCATAGACATAACTAACAATTCATAGACATGTGATACACCTGAGCATGTATGGATTATTTGTGAGGGGTCACAACACTGAAATAACCATCAAGACTTAATCTCATCACATTGTTTCTTTAGATGTAACATATCAATATGAAAACAAACTTAAGATGTCGGTTATTATAATACTAATATTTCAACTTCAATTGAATGGAGTAGAAATATAAATTAGCATAAAATTATTGAAATACTTGAGACAGGTATCTCAACATCACACCTGATTCTTTCCACCATGTGGCCGTGATCCTGTTTTGCTGCTGTCGGAGTTTAAACTAAAAATCCCAGTAACATAATTCCCACAATGAAATAAAGTATCAACTCAAACACTTTAAGAAAAGCCGCTTTCCTTTTCTCAGTGACGGTGTTAATTGTAAACTGCTCTATTTAACCCTGACTGACAGTAGCAGGGAAGCCACGTAGCCATAAACATTGTTATTAACAGAGCGTACCTGGCTCCAAAGTCTGGCAGTTCAGGGGTTCGTCCTTCAGGCACACTTTGGCTGTGCTGTAGATTGTATTCATGTCACTCATGATTTTACTCAGCTGCAAAAGAAGAACGTGAAGTGAAACAAACACACTGGTGACAGAATAAGAGTCTCTGCGGCGTTTAACAGCTTGAAAGAATGAATTTTAAACTAAGACATTAAGGTCGAGCAGCAGTCTCACGCGTGCGGCCTTGTCCGGGGAAAGAGCACCGGCGCCTTTGTCCTGAAGGGAGATGAGCTGCAGTTTGATTACTGGATCTTTGATCTGGTCGATGGGGAATTCCAGGGACTCTTCTGACATCTGAGTGTAAAAACTGCCCCAGATTTGCCCCTGTACTGACTGCAGGGAGGGAAAACAGGGTGATTCAAAAAGGATGTCACCGCATCTGTATTTTTGGGCAACTTCAGGGTGTCTTTCCCGGTGCTTACCAGCTTGTCCGAGTTCTCCTGGGAGATGTCGGTGTTGTAGGCCCATGATGCCAGAGAGTAATTGTACATACGCTGCGTGGCCTCTTCATCGAACATCCGCAGAAACTCCGTCACCTTGTTCTCCAGGTCCTGAGCAGAGACGACGCAGGCCAGGGCCAGCAACGTTACAAGAATCCGAGCTGACACCGCCATGGCTTCAGCTCTGTCCACGCACACACACTAACTCTGAGAAGGTGGGACACTTCTCTGATATACAGTTTCAACAACCTTCTGTACCGCCTTGGCCTTTGGACGCCAGAGCCATAACTGAGGGTGTATCTGAGTTTTCATTTACAGAAAGAACATTGAGCGTCTCGACAGACACTGTGCGTTATGCATTGAAAGATTATCAGCCGCAAGTCGACATTAATCTCCTGTGAGAGATGTTCAGTCAGTCAGTTGTGTGGAATGAGCTCTATTCATTCTTTATGTTGTGAACATGTCAAAACCTTATGGTTAAATGAAAGGTTTAGAGCAAGGAATCAAGTCAACCACTGTGTAAAAGACAATGAATGTTGTGAGTGAATCAAGAGGAAAGAAACTTTATATGGCGGCAGTTTACCAAAAACAATAAATTATGAGCAAAACATGGACAATATACTTTTTATCCCTCGTTTCTTTTTAATGCAAAACAATGAACTTTGATTTCTTACTGTATATAGTTTCTTGTTTATGGCCTTTTCTCGAAAGGCAGAATTTGTTACCTCTGATAAAGAGGTTATGTTTTCAGACCCGTCGATTTTTCCTGTTTGCTTCTAAATAAAATGATACACAAACTACTGAACGGGTTAACATGAAACTTATTGGAAGGAGTATGAGTCAAGAAAGAACCCTTCAAATATTAGTGTGAATCTAGATCAGATTGCGGAGACTGATATTTATGATTGTGTAAAAATCCAAATCAAGTGAATTTAAATTGGGTTTAATAATGGGACCGGGATGGAGATATACATTCTACTGAGTTCCATTCTATTAATTATAGTTTTATATTTTTTATTATCATCTTTTTTTTATCTTAACTTTTTAGATTTGATTAACTTTTTTGTCTTTGTTCTCTTCCACACTTTACATTTAAAAAAAGCTATTATCATCGCTAAAGTTATCATCTCAGCTCCAAAAAATGTCTTTTCTAACATAAACGTGAACTTTTGAGGAGAAAATGTCAAACAAAGAGGAAATAACAGTGCGAGAATCAAACCTTCTTATCATGTGGCTGTGGATTTCCGAGCAACAAATAATGTGCAAGTCATGGAAAACTGATAAGAAATCAGCCACGAGGACAAAGTTTATTATTTAGATTTATTACTAACACCAGATTGCTTAATAGTCTCTCTCTCTCTCTCTCTCTCTCTCTCTCTCTCTCTCTCTCTCTCTCTCTCTCTCTCTCTCTCTCTCTCTCTCTCTCTCTCTCTCTCTCTCTCTCTCTCTCTCTCTCTCTCTCTCTCTCTGCAACTGATTGATCAATAATCTACGAAAATCAATAAAATACAGACAATAAAAAAATGATCAGAGTCGTTTTTGCATCCAAAGCAGCAATTTGACTTTAGATCAGGGAATATTTTTTTCATACACTGGCCTCGGTTGAACGTTTGGTCTTTAGGTATTAATACATTTCTTTTTGCTTGTGGGTCACAGTTATCCTGATCTATCATTTATATCATTGCAAATGCATATTATTATAAGGCTACTATTATCTTACTATTGTAATGCTATGAAGTAAAATATATAATGATTTAGTATAAAAGAATACAAATAATGTTTAGAGCTAAATCAAAGTGGCCCCCAGACTGATAGAAATCAAACAGAGATGTGGAAAAATGCCAATATAGTTTTTTTAAATGTGCAATTTCCCTTGAGGGCAATGAGTGTTTCATTTTTTCTCTGTAATTTTTTGGAGGATCGTTTTTATTTGATACAAAATATAGACAGGCAAATAAAAACCTTTTCTTCTGCTTCGATCACAGTATAATGTTAATACTTAGTTTACACTGTCTATATAGTTTATATTTATTGTACAAGATCATATAAACTCAAGCAACAGTGCCTCCCTGTGGAAAGAGTTGGAATACCGTGCTCATTAAAGGATAGGTTCACAGTTTTACAGATATGTCTTAATGTTATACAACACACATGTACATTAAAAGCATCTGTAACTGATTCTCCTGATAAAAAGATATGGTTCTTGTTCAGTGCATCACTTCCTCAACTCAGCAATGAGATATAATGAGGAAGGCTAACCAGCAACCCTTACTTTCATATAAATGTAATGAATCAGAAGCAAAGTACAAGGTTCATCTTTGAAATGTGTCAGTGCGGACATATAAAGTATTAATCAACAAACTAGAATGGCTTCGGTACAGTGCATATATCTCCACCAAGGTCCAATCGTCCCCATATAACCACAGTTTAAAATCACTAGATCTAGATTTAGATTTTTGCATAAAGACCCATGAATTATTCTCTGAGAAATCAAGAAAAATGTAAAAAAAAAAAAAAAAATTCACAATCTCACAATGTTAACGCAAGTGAAAAAGAAATTCCTGGATGTGGCTCCCTGATCTGGATCGAAAAATTATGTTGGTTTCTTACCTGCTCCAAACCTTCCACCCAGTTTCATGCAAATCCAAAACAAACAGAGGTAAGAACTAAACCTACTGTAACTATCACATAACTCTAATGAATAAGAAGCAAAGAACAACGATTATCTTTCACCTGTGTGAGTGTGAACATGTAAAGAATGAAACTCAAATAAAGAACAAGTACCTAAGACGTGTAGTTACAGTAGTTGAGTGAATCTACTTAGTTACTTTCCACCACTACTCACCTGATGACTGAGTAGAGTCGATACTTCCCTGTTACTTGGTGAACTCGTCCAGGACACTGAGGAAAACGCCCCCTGGCAACACATGAATACTTATTCGAGCTAAAGCAAAGATCAACAGGCCTTTCACGTTCATCATGACTGGGGTTAATGGTCGCAGCTCGTCTTATTCTAAATGAATCACAAGCGGGCTGCACACAGAATCACTTTTTACCGTGTGCAGCCCGCTTGTCTCCAGCTCGGAGTGAGGCCCATGATAGGTTACTGTCAATCTGCGCTGCCTCCGATTTGCTGCAGCAGCAAGTTTACAGCCGACATGTCTATATAGAGACTGAGCCTGGAGGCTATAGGCTAATCACGGTGAATGGATGAGACAACAGCCAGGCTTAGCATTCTGGAAACTCACATTCAGCAGAAAAAAAAAGAGATCTGTTCACTAAGTAGAGGTTCTTGCTGTAGGTGAGCTGTTCCTAGAAGCCCACAGTTTATTATTCTGTTCAATTAAATTTAGAGGATACACAGTGTACAGGGAAGTGAAGCTTTATTCCAAGTTTATCAAGTCATGTGGTTCCGTTGGTTTTATTTTATAATGTTGTAGCTTTCTTATTGCTTTTAAATGTTTTATATTGTTTGCCCTCATGTCACAGCACTACCGTGCAAAAAAATAATTGCACAATAGCAAATAAGAAAACTAAATTACATATGAGAAAACACGACACCAAATTAGAAAACACAATGGCAAATAGAAAAACAACACAACAGCAAAGGAGAAAACACAACAACAAGTCGGACAAGTCATGGACAGTGTGTCTATACAATGTACAACAAACCCACTTCAGAATCATTATATTTCAAGATCATTCTGACTAATTCAATTCTACAGACTTGTGGTCAGTGTTAATTCCATCATCATCTACTTGAAATTCTTATACTGAAGTTCTGCTCCTGTAAGAAAGGATCAAACTGAACCTCTACTGATCCAGAGCTGCACCAGTAGATCGTGATGAGGATAAAGGGAAATCAATCATTCCTCATAGATCTCATTTATTTATTACAGCAGGGTCAAAATATAAAAGTCTGAACTAATCACCATCTTGTAATAAAACGCCCCTGACATGATGTGAAAGTTGTGGGGGGTTCAGTTCCGGCCCCACATGTGCACATCTCCGGGTTTTACCTCAGCCTCCTCTCTCATCCTCTCAGCCTGTCGCTGCTCAGGCCACTGAGACGAGCTGCGACAATCCCCGGGAAACCACCACAGCAGCACCGGAAACACAAGCACACACTTGGAAAATAAAGGTCAAAGATCTGCACACTGTGTACTGAAAATATGAAGAAAAAAATAGCTGAACATTATGGGATAACCTCCATTATGTTGTTTTCTGTTGTGTCCGCAATAATTAATTCTGCACCCCCTCTCCCGCAGTTCTACTCCACCAATGCTCTTATTTGGAAACGTTGCAGCGGTGCGTCCTTTGCGCAGCGTGAGGCTTGACGCTCGCACGGAGGCAACCCATGATCGCAGACTCAACACGCATCCTCACACCACTGACCTGAGCTTAGCCGTGTCCTGCATGTGTGTGCATGTGTGTGCATGTGTGAGCGGGAGTGTGAGTGATCCCCGGAGACCAGCAGCAGGATGGAGGATCTCAAGGAGAATGGGGGGACTTTGGATTGACGCCCGGGGATAACGCGCGGTCGGCCCGAACCTCATCGGCTCTGTCGCGGATTTTTTTTTAAATATTTGGATGTTTCCCCCGTTCCCCCTCTTTCTTCTAGGCAGTGGGAATTTACACTTGGCTCGCAACTCCTGTTAATTGTGGCGTGCGCAAAATGCCATTCGCCAAAAGGATTGTGGAGCCGCCGCTTCTGTGCAGGAACCACATCCCCAACGATGAGGGTCTGCTTTTCGAGGACCTGTGTTCCATCAATAACGTGGTTCTGTCCCGGACCTTGCGACAGCTGTCCGACCTGGCCCGGCACGCCTGCTCCTTATTTCAGGAGCTGGAGAACGACATCCTCCACACCAACCAGCGGGTCTGGGTCCTCCAGAACAAAATAGGCCAGATACAGCAGACTGCCTGTGCCCTAGACCCTAAAAAGGAGGCAGTGCGTAAGTACACCAAAAATCCCCCCTCATACCCCCTCAAAAAGAAACATCACCCCCTGATTCACACCTGAGCGGCGTGCGTGTGGTTTTGTTTTATTCATTCACGCCACACTTATGCGCCTTGGAGCCTCGAAGGGCTCCCACCTTTAAAATTCATTCTCCCATCCAGCTGCACGACGCGCGCCCGCCGGAGCCGCGGCCGCGCTCTCATCCCTCATTGAAATGTGTCACACGGTTGCATTTGCACATCGGAGCCGTCCAGCAACATCGAGGCGCGTTTTCACAGCGCGGGATGTGTTGACTGCTCATTCATTTGGCGGTCCAGACTCGGATGTGTGTGTGTGTGTATGTGTGTGTGAGTGTCAGTCGACGGTGGAGGGGGTGAGGTGGCGCGTGTGTGTCTGTGTGTGTGTGCGGGGCGGAGGGGCGTGTGTTGCCGCTGCATTGGCTCAGCATCGCAGTCTCGTTACTGCGGGTAGAGCACACCTGAAGCATGCACAAGGCAGGCGCTGTGTGCAGGGGGGTGGGGGGGGGGGGGGGGGGGGTTGTTAATGCTAAGAGGAGTGAATACATGAAGTTCAGGGTCGAGCTTCTCTTGTTGAAAAGGGTTTGGAGACGTGTGTGTGTTGGTGCATGTGTGTGTGTGTGTGTATGTGTGTTGGGGTTTTCACAGGCGACTCCCCGTGCGCCAAACCCACCCTCCCCACATGCAGCCGCACCAACACAGCATCAATAATGAATCCAGATGTCCTATGTTGCAGGTTAAATATGAACCGGTCATGTCTGGATGTTCAGGTGCAGCCGCGGTCACAGCCGCTGAATAAAAGCCTTCAGCGCGAGACTCGGTGTAACAGCACGCGCTGTACAGCAGCAGCTACAGATTATTTATGTCCTCTGCAGTCCCTTCAGAATAAAGCTTTTGATGTTCCACCGTCCTCTTGCTGATTTCGGTCCACGCTCGGTGCAGCATCGCCGCTGTAGGTTATCACAATCTGGGACAATCAAAGAAGAGCATTTTGGGGCCTAAAGCTACTGTATGCTCATGAACTCCCGCTTTAGATTTACCCCCAACCCCCAACAACAACAACACACACTGACACACATCAGAGCATAGGAGCCATGTCTTTACAACACAAACCAGTCTCACTGCTCGGCTCTGGGTTTGGATGAACGAGGCTCTGATGTCGAGATATACAAGAGGTCTCTTGGATTTCAGTCATGTGAGAAATATAGACGGGGACAGCCCGTTGGATTTGTAGTTCCGTACAACAGTCCAAAAGTGTCATCCGAGCTGCACACAGACACACAACAGCTCCCTCGCATCTCAGTGTTCCTGAACCTGTCGGGGCAACTACACCCAGAAACCCTGTCGGTTTCACCTGTTGTGCTCGGAAAACCCTCAAATATTGATTGTTTCTGTTGATTTGTTGGATTGTGCTTCGATATCTCTGTAGCCAGTCCAGATATACGGGATAAGTATCACTTAGCAAATCCAAAGATGCTTCACTGTTTGAGTTTTCCAAATATGAAATCCACGAATGAGCTAATGCTATCAATTAAGGCTAGTGGGTTACACCAATAGGAAATAAAAACTAAATTACAGATACAATTCTGTTTATCTTTCATAATATTCTCTGGTCTTCACTTGTCCTGTTGTCATCACCTATGTTGGCTCCATCTTCTTACACTTGACATTTATTGGGTTGCTGATGGGCGTCAGCCTGACCGCTGCATGTTGTCAGGTCAGCAGGTATTAGCCTTTCTCTTCGAATGGATACAATGAATGAAGCTTGTTAAGGTTGTTTGAATTCACAAAAATTAAACTGACCAATCCTAAAAAGTTTTATAGACGATAAGACCACAAGCCGCATCCCCTTCTTTTTCTTCTTGTATTGTTTAATAGTCTCTCAACTTCCTGCGATTGGTTCTTAACCCTGAACTATCCATGAAAGTGTACACCATCCGAACCACATATATTTGGTGATACAAAATGCACACTCCTTCATAGCTGTTATTTTGTTTCGGGCTAAACCGGAAAGTCAGAAGGTCCTGACCCAACGAAGAAGGTGTGAAAGCTCCCAAAATAAAATAAAACAATCCAAGAGGCTGTTGTTCTCCCATCGTAGAGTGAGTGAGTACAACATGTGAGCTAGTATATTAATTTTATGCTGCTATCTTTTCCCAAGCTCCAACTGGCGTCACAGCCTCCTTCTCCTCTTCTTCTTTTAATGTATAGAAGTAACAGACATGATGTCTCCTCCTGGATCTGCCTATCTTCAATTACAATATGACATGCTTCAAAACTGATTCACACAGACACAGTTTACTTAGTCAGAATTGTACACTGTTATATTTACAGTCTATAGATATCCCACCATTGTATTGGATGTTTTTACAGTGAATCCTGGATCTTCATTCATGCATCATCACTACTTTTGGAGAAATAAAAAACACATGAAACGAATGTGGAAATTGAGAGAATACACTTTGTGTGTGGGGGGGACTTCAGTCTGAGTGCTCTGTGGGCCAGGGCTCAGACTTGGACGCCCACCAAAGTTTGGCTATTTTTATTCAGCTTTCAAAAGGGATGTTATCTTCGCCTCTTTCTCTCAAATGGCAGCTATGACCCCAAGGATCTAAATATCTCACACAGACAGGGATTCAGTATCAGTGACAATGGTTTCCTCATGAGAGCATCAAGATCCAGAGCAGCCAATGAGGGGCTAACCTGGATTTGATCCTGAACATGCAAGTGGGCAGTGTTCAGATGGTTTTCAGTCAGTTGTATTGGTACATTTATTTACATTTATCAAAAGTAGAAGTCACATGTTAGCACTAACAATAAGAGCTTTCCATTAACACATGGCACTAATGGTCAGGATCATTCGTTTTGATTGATTTGCACATGTCATTCCACAATGTCGGCCTTGAGTGACACAAATACTGACATTCACAACGTCCTGAAATGATCATTTAGGTCATAAAATCGAACCATTATTTAGTCACTGAGCAAAATTTCTGATGCCTTTTCAGTCATTTATTTCCCTTATCGCTGACTGAGGAGATTTGCTTCTATTTTAGTAAATCCAGCTTTCTACATAAGCCTTATAACGGCTCCAGTTTTATTCGACCTACCTATATGTAAGTCCAAAGCATATTTTTAAAACTTCAAGTTAAAGCTTCAGTAACTTCCACCAATGAGGTTCTGATTTCACCCCTGTCCGATTGTTTATTGATAAGTTTGTTAACAGGATTACACAAAAACTACTGATCTGATTTTCAAAATAAACTTGGTGGAAGGAGAAAGAAAACATTATATTTGATGTTGGTGTCTGAGGCAACAGCCCCTAATGTTTATGAATAGGCCCAGATCTAAAATAAATATACTTGTTTAAATTTGTGACATATAAATAAGAATATAAAAGGCATAGTTAGTGTACTGATTACTTGTCATTGTTGGTATATTGTGGTAACTAGTCAGCTGATCGACTAAAGCATCACTTGAAGGTTGTTGATATAAGAAGCTTCTTTAAAAAGAAAAAGATGAAGGGAACAGGTGTGGTTGGAGTTAGAGGAGGTGGAGGAAGAGTTGTGTCCTGGTGCTGTAGCAGCAGATCCAGAGTCAGGATGTGAGAACAAGCTCCTGTTTTTGGAGAGGAGAGCTCTTCAGCTTCATAGCTGGTCTAGTGGCTTTAGCTCAGGTCGCACATGATTTTGAGAGACGATATTTGGCAGAAGGTGAGGTTCACCCTGGACGGGTCACACACACGGCTGACATTCAGAGAACACAACCATTCATAGTCACATTCACACCTACGGCCAATTTAGAGTCTCCAGTTACCTTAACCTCAGTCTGCATGTCTTTGGACTGTGGTAGGAAGCTGAAATAACCACAGGAAACCCACACAGACAAAGGGAGAACATGCAAACTCCACAGCATGTCTCCCTCTATGAAAACAAGTATTTCCAAATCCTTAACATACGATTACATCCGTGAAAATCATCACAACTAAGAGGAGACGGGGAGAAATAAGGAGGAAGGAAAGAGGTTATAGCGATGTTATGAGAGATCGATGTTATCAGAGTACAGAATCCATCGATTACAACTGTTGATGACACTTGATAAGAGTAAGTAATTCAGTAAATAGCAATATAAAGCTGATTGATGTACATCTGTTTGAAAATCGGCCTGGAGCTGCATTCAGTATAGTGTTGCTGTGTCCAGTGACTGTCAGTCCATATGGAATATTGAGCAACGGTCACTGCTATATATATATACACACTGTATATATTTGCTGATATATCGGTATCAGAATTGTTTTACCCTCTTATATTTGTATAAGCTTGGCTCTAATATATAGATAAGTATGTTTATGGAGTAAACATACGGGTAATCAGCAGATACAAAAATTGACATTTGGTTCGATTTTGGTTGGTTCGATTATTTTTATGTGAGAGGAAAGAGGAGAAGAGGGAGAGGAGGAGAAGAGGAGATGAGGAGTGAGACAGACAGAAGAGAGAGAGAGCTACAGGAGAGGTGAAGAAGAGGAGAGCATCAGATAAAACGGAACAGACACAGAGTTTGTCATAGGTCAAATTTGTCACAGTTCAAAAGGAGCCCAGTGGAAACAGAAGCTTTGAGACGGCGTCAGTCAATGTTCTGAACTGAATGAAGCCTCGTCAGCATTTCCTCCCACATATATGACTGACTCCTCCAGGTCAAGGCCTTTATTCCTTCTCATGGTTTTAAGGTGAATGAGAACTCAGACTGAATCACATTATTTCCTGTCATTTTACAGATTTACTTGTTTAAAAGTGGGATAATTAGTTCCAGCTCTAACTTTCCTGAAGACTATAAGTACCATTGGTCTGCACAATGGAGTAGTAGAACCACTTTAGTGGAACATTTAGGAGATTTAGAGAATATGGTTATGATTTTAGGGGGGAAAGTCTGTATTTTTTAAAGAGTAAATACTGTTCGCCTGTGTTAAAATAAGGAATGTGGAGCATCTTGTTAAGTTTTACTCTAGTTTCACAAATAACATAATACTTTTGGCACATCAGCACCACATTATCATTAGTATCACAAGTTTGGAAAGAAAGAACCACATGGACACCTTGCTGGTTCTGTTGGTTGCTGGTTGTTTCCTAAGATAATTCTTTTTTTCTCAAAAAGGTTCTGACTTTTCATTTTTATTATTTTTGTAATACACATCTTAATCCTCGAAAACATATGCCTACCATGAGGTGATAATGACAAGATGCTCCACATAATGAATCAGATGTAGATGCAACACAAATACTGCGAGAGCCTCAAATGGTCAAGGCTCCACAGCTTGTATTCAGAATAGAAACTGTGCCTTAAAACAAGCTGCCAGGAATTCTGTAAGGTTCTGATATCACAACTACACAGTCACCGGCCTCAGCCAATGACCCCACCCGCACCTATTATAGTCTGTTAGTTTGTTTTGATTTGATTTATTAACAAGACTCAAAGCTAAAACTCACTGTAGGGTTAGGGTTAGGGTTGACACACACACACGCACAAACCTAAACTCAAAACATGTCTTCACCTTAACATTGAATGATTTATGATATGGGGATATGCTTTTTGTCCCTAAAATGTCACCACACCCACACACACACACACACACACACACAAAGTGGAGATAATTCTGGTGTGAAAATATTGGTCTGTAGTAAATATCTTGTACTGCTCTGGCGACACTGGTTTCTTCCTGGTGTGCCATTAAAGCAAATTTGACTTTGAATTTGAATGTAGGAGTGTATGGCCTGTGGCAGCGGGGGACTACTCTATCTCACTAGTCTGCATAGTAACAGGAGAGAGAGCGAGGCCTGCTTTAACCTTTCAGCTGTGTCAATCTCTCCCTCCCTCCCTCCCTTCTTCCATCCCTCTCTCTCTCTCTCTTTCTCTCGTTCTCCCTATCTGGTCATACATTTTTACTCACACTCTTTTGTAGTACAACTAGAATCAGCTCTTGAGCAGGCGCATGTCGTGTTGTCAAAACGTTTTGTTATGGACAAAAGGAAGAAGCGGGGAGCACAGTGACTCGAGTGCTAACGGTACAGTGTGTGAATCTAGGTGGTCTGGAAGTAAATGTGTGTTTCCCTGTTTCTCAGTCGCAAACACACACAAACTCTGACTGTAAAAAGAGAAATAGAGACATATTTACCAACTTCGGTTTGTGTGACTGGCCAACAGCCTCTGTGTGTGTGTGTGTGTGTGTGTGTGTGTGTGCGTGTGATAAAGGCATCTGATTTCTACCGCACAAAGCAGGTTAGGATACACACTGTCAAGGCACGTCTCACACCTCAGCACACACACACACGCGTAAACACACACACACACTAAGAGCATCCATTCAGGTGTTTGCGGAATGCAATATGTGCGATGATTTAGTTGCTCTTGTTTCTCTCGCAGCCTCCTCTGTGTCTCTGCCTCCATCTGTTCTTCCCTCCATCTTTGCATCTTTGTGTCCATTCTCCTCCTCCTCCTCCCCATCCATACCTCTTCCCTCACTGGCCTACTTTCCCCATCATCATCAGCATGGAGAGACTTCTGCCTCTTGACAGCGTATTTAATGTTTAATGCACTTTGATTTCCACCCAGACACTTACGAGCCTGAGAGGAGAGGTTTGATAAGAGAGTTAAAGGGAGAGAGACAGAGGAAGATAAGGGACGGCCATGCTTAAGCAGGGCAGGGCTTCTGATGTGAAAGGCGCGTGTGGGCAGGGGGGCAAATTTCCAGTCGGGAGGCAGGGGTGGGGATGGGCTGACCTGGATACCCGCACGTGTGTGACATGTAATAACATACGAGTGTTTCAATCGAAAAAAACCTGTGTTGAAATAATATCACAGAGGGATCAAGTTCAAGTGAGCTCTGCTGCTGACTCATCAAAACTGCAAAAACTTTTTAATTTAGAGGCTAAACACATTCGGGCTGATTGATACCAACTTTGTGTTGTTTTATTCAACACGTTATTAAAGATGCATCGTGTTTCAGACACTGTCCACTTCGTCTGTCCTCAGAGTCAGCTGCTGTCAGCGTTTGTTTTTTGATGCAGGGGAAAACTTAGACAGTCTAAAAAGTTGAATTCTGGTAAACTCTCTCAGTTTATATTTAAATTTTGTTTTAGAATATTCATGTTACATTCTCTATACGGCTTGTCCTTTAAAGGGTTGCATTGTCTTTGGACAGTGGGACGAAGCTCCCAGATAAAACCATGGAGACACAATGAGAACATGCAAACTCGGGCTTCGAACCGAGAACCTTGTTGCTGGGATGCAACAATGCAAAGTGGTCACATTTATCAATCTTAAATCCTGCCTCCTCCATGTTAGTGGATGGGAGATGCACCAACCAAGAGACATTGATATATGTGTGCAGCTATAACTAAACTCAACAGGCCAGTTAATTAAACTTGCATACATGGACGGGAGTATCCAAGTGAAAATAACACATCCTCTGGTGAGAAAGAATCATTAACTGTGATCGTCTGCATTAACAGAGCACATTTAGTATATATATATATATATATAATTTTGTTTACATTTTGAGACTGGAATCCCACACTGACATTTCCATCATTAGTGTGAATGTTAATGTAAAGAGGGGGAGGTGAGAGAGGACTCAAACATTTACTGTGGCTTTACTTGAGCCATAGTAAATAAGGGTCTTGATGATAAATCCTGCCTCCTCCATGCTAGCAGGTGGGAAATGGACCAAACTAAAAAGTGGAAGAGGACATTTGTTTGCTCAATTTTGTTATTCCTCAGAGACTTGTCTTTCCTCTTTATTAACAGTCTATGGATTAAAGTTTAAAGGTTTGTCGTTGGTTGCCCCCCGCCCATAAACCGAACAATGAAGAAGAAGAACTTTTAGGTGGCGCTAATTAATGCTGGGACTTTACTTTCTCATGCTCTCACACACAAATATACACAACAAAAACAACCAAATCCAATCAATTGGAAGCGTGTGTCCAGTTACTGTTTGTTACCACAGGAGGCCACGAGAGTGGGATGGGATGTGATGATAGAGTGTGTCACTCACACACACTGTATTGTATTTGGCTCCTCAAAATCTCTTACGTCACAGAGAGTAAAAATCATCGGTGCACATTTTCTGTTCTCGTGGCCCAATTACCTCTATGCTAATTTTGGCTAAAGTGATTCCACCGCCTCATGTAGAGTAACACAGAGAGAGTTGACACACTTTCCAGACCAACCTTTCCCCAAACCAACAGGTAAACACTGACACACACACAAAAACACGCTGGCACTGGAAAGTACAGAGACACACAAGGGCAACACACGCACCCACAACCCGCTGAACTCTGCAAGCCTCTTCTTTCTGTCTCTCATGTCATCATTTGAAATTCCTCTTTAAGTGCCTCTGTCTCTGTTGCTGTTGCAGCCGGCTATAAAACATGCATGCAGGACTTCTTGGTCTGTACATCACAGCGCTCGGCCGGCTGGATGGCTGGCATGCTGGCTTTCTGGAGACGATTCCACACCAGTGCAAACTGGCCTCTGGCTTTTTTCCATGTTGTTGTTGAAGTTCTGCTAGAGCTGAGCAGGTACGCCAAAAATAAACTACATGGGTTCTGCGGCTCATATCATCAAGGAGACAGTATTGCCTTTGTGAAGCACAGACGAAAGCAGATAGTAACTCACTGCTCTAAAGTTTGTGGTAACATATGTTGACACGTACACACAGAATACAATAACTTATGTGTTGTACAGCATACAAAACTATGACAATGTTATTATAATTCATAGTTTTATAGTACAAAATGATTACTTACTTGACGGAGACACTTAATTGAGTTAACATCATTAAACAGCTGTTTAAATCACTGTGTTGCTCGATTTAGAATGTACAGTCATTGGCTAGCATTATTAGTAGATTAGTTTTACCTCCGCTATGGAAGTTATGTTTTCACCCCTGTCAGTTTGTTGGTTCGTTGGTTTGATGGTAAACAAGGCTACGCAGAAACAACTATTGGACGTATTTCTACTCCCTATTACATTTTGGTGTGTGTCCAGATCAGGGTTTGGATTGAGGATTTTCTTTCTCACTTGACACTAGACATGTTTAGGGGACTGAATTCTTTAAGTGCGAGCAATTTGGAACAGTATGATTGAAGTTAAGGGGACTGTTGGGCTTTGGAGGGGGTCTGCGCTCGAGTGAGAACCATTCCTATGTTTATCAGGTGTATATTTATGAGCGAGACATACATGGTTTTATTTACATGAGAGGTTGTGTGGGAGTAGAGCAGGGAGGACACAGGAGTCAACTATAACTACGAGATTGAACTGACGTGATCAAAAGGCAAAAAGACCCAAAGTCAGCAAATAATCTTAAAATAGTGAGGATTAATGTACAGTTACATTATGTAGATTACTGGTAATTCTGAGTCAATGACTCATATCATCGCATTGCAGGTTTGTGTTGTAGAATAGCTTGATTCTGTATGCCTGTGTGTGTGTGTGTGTGTGTGTGTGTGTGTGTGTGTGTGTGTGTGTGTGTGTGTGTGTGTGTGTGTGTTTGTGTGTGTCAGCCTCCTGTGACATTGCTGTACTGAACTGTCCTGAGCTGCTGTCATCTCTGCCTGGAGACCCCATGATCATCACTGTTCCCCCAAAATCTTTGACAGATGGCTGGGGACCAGAGAAATGAACACGCTCAGCAATCTCTCTGGGTCAATGTGCATGTGTGTGTTTGTGTGTCTGTGCACTGAGTGGACAACACTTTTATCTGGTGACTCCAGCATATAGCACAGCGTACTTAACTGTATTATTTGTTCACAATTACATAACAATAGACTTTGAAGTCACCACAATTACATGTTGTTGGCTCTTGAGGAAATGTTACATATACAGTCACTCAGGAGACATTGTGAAAAACTATGAATGAACCACAATATATGACCTCTGCTGTTTTTGTGTAGCTTTAAATGAACTATAAAACAAGGTTTACATGTTTTGAAATTAAATATTAAGTAGAGCTAAAAACAAGGAGTTTATCAATATTGTATTCTGCTGATGATTTTAAGTATTTATTTAAGCAAAACGGCAAAAACAAATCAGAATCAGACCTTGTTCTCTGAGAACTTAACATGTGCCTTTTCTGTTTACATTATTAACAATTAATACTTGAGAAACTTAAATGTTCATTGGTATGTCGGCAACTGTGGGGTTCCAAGGAGATGTGGTTACGTTGAACCATAAAACATTTAATAGCTGTCTAACTCTCAATAAATAAAACTTGTGAAAAATATTAAGTGATAGAGATAAAGTGATGTAGATGACTATAATGAGATTTTTAAAGATTTATCGGAAAACTAGAAGGGCACTCAGAGAGCGCATACCTCCACCAAGGCCGAGTGTCACATTATCACATACTGCATGGAATTGCATCGGGATCAGATTCATCTGGATCTGCACCAAATAACACCTCATAGATATTAGCTTTTTCATATGCCTGATTTTTTTTTCATTAAGATATCTTAATTAAATCTTGGGAAAGTCACAAAAATGTGGAAAAAACTTTAAAAAATCTTGCAAGAATCTGCCGCCTTTTGTGAATGTGCCTCACAAGTTGACCCACACCCCAGCTCTCCCCCGGGTTTCAAGTCAATCGGTTCAGTAGTTAATGCGTAATCCTGGTGAAAGACAAACAAACAAACAAGAGGCAATTAAAACGTGACCTCCTTGACGTAGGTAATGAAAGTCAGTTACGTCTAATCACTTTGACGTAACAAACACAAGGTAACAGTTTGTTGCAGGTTTAGATCCAACATTAAACTCCCTAAAGCAGATAGTCGACACTGTTAATCTACTGCGAATCAAGTTTCTACAACACATTTTAATTCTACAGTTATTTTAGAAAAAGTCTTCTGTTAAAAAGCCACATGTTTTAAATGAGAACTATTTACTGTATTTTGGAGGGACAGATAAACGGACTCTCTCTCTCTCTTATTCTCTATGCCTCTCTCACTCTCACTTTGCGCTCAGCATCTCAACAGAGTCCCACGCTGAGACCCTCACAGAGGGGTGTTTTTGTACTTCGCAGGGGTGCTGTTGGCAAAGAGCAGTCATGTTACTACAGACATTTTAAAAAAGAGGGAGAGAAACAGAAGAGACCGGAGAATAGAAGGAATGTTAAAGATGAATGAGCACAAATATGAACCATTTTTGGATCATCTAAACACGAGAAACAATAACTTTACAAAGAGATTATGATGAGTCTTTTTTTTATCCTTCCTTAATGTCTGCTTCATTAGTTAAATAAACTTGAACATGCACCTAAAGGTTATTGGAATACAGTCGTTTCTCCCTGGGCTCAGTAGAGTTGGTGATACAACCCCATCGCTGGAATCACCAGAGCTGACAGTCGTCGCACAGTCGGTATTAGCAGATGACAAAAATAAGATGGGAAGCCAATTATATCAATAATGTTGTGACCATGTGCTTGAGCGGTCTCAGAATATGGACAGCAGAGATTATGAGTATCCTCTGGGGATTTAGGGCCAAAGCACGGACAGTTTAGATGATTTTCAGCTGAAGAGCCGCTGGACGGACTTAGTATAAAGTATCAGGATAAGATGGAAATAGATGGAGTCAGGAAAAGCTTAGGAGAGGTTGTCTGCCGCTTGTTTTAAGGACTGAGCTGCTCTTAAGGACTTCCTTGGAAACAGATTGTCCCCGTAAGAACCTTAGCACACCGTAAAGAAGGGCCAGCCTAATTGGACTACTAGCAACCCCTGCTTTCAAACAGGCTCACCATACTGTGCAGGCATATGTGTGTGTGTGTGTGTGTGTGTGTGTGTGAGAGAGAGAGAGACACTGCTGTATAGTTTTTGTATACGCCTTATACATTGGCATATTTTTATTTATAAAGCTATCTTGGGTCTGCTCTCCCACTACTTATGTAAGTACATCTTTAAATCCCAGAGCAATTACTGCTTACGTTCAAATGAGCTTTATTTATTAGTTATGCCCAAAGTAAACACTGAATTTGGTAAGCACTGTTTTAAGTTCGCTGCACCTGCTGCTTGGAATGCACTGCAAAAAACTCTTAAGTTAAAGGAGCTCATAAACCTTGAAACTTTGAAGACTCGTGTGAGAGAAATTGGAGCGGCTTCATACCGCACTTGTTCTTGTTTTGGTGGGAATCCGGAGCTTTAGTCCTGTTGCCTTATCTTAAGGGAACAGGGAACTTATCTTATTTGATCTGTGTTATGTGATTTTTGTGTGTCTTGTGACTGTTGACATTTTTTGTATGCTGCTGTCTTGGCCAGGCTTCCCTTGGAAAAGAGGTCATTGTATCTCAACGGGACCGACCTGGTTAAATAAAGGCAAATAAATAAAAAAAAATAAAATAAATAGTTTTCTACAACATTAAAGTGCACGGACAAGCTTTACAGATTAGGCAAAATTTGAAACAAGCCTCGTTCCCCGAGTAGCAGCAAATCTGTGCTCATTAAAGAAGTATTGGTTGCTGATATACAGTGTTAAGGCGAGGTAAATTAATCCAATTTCACAGCAGGCTGGTGAGAGGTGAGGACAGCCGAGCCAAGGCTGCACTAATTAACCATATATCTGTCACTATCGATCATATCAGAGAGCCCACCAAAACCTACCAGTCACTTCTGGATCAAACACACAAAAAAACATGCATATACAGTATGTACTCCTAAACTGAGCAGCTACAACCTCCACAAACAACCACGGCCTGATACCAGGACGCACCATTTCCCTCCATACCTGAGCCTTAATGAGTGGGAGTATGTGCTCTGTGCAGGCTTCTGCATGCGTGTTATATGCAACTGTGTCCGGCTTGATGACTGCGCTAATGCACCTTCGGATGACAGACCAGAGATGTGCTAGCAAAACGCTGCAGGCTAGCACAGCTGTTACAGATAAGGGGAGAACGAGAGGAGAGGAAAGAGGAGAGAAATGATGGAGTGGAAGAAATTTAACTGCAACAAGACACAGAGTCTATTTATAGCTCTGAGTAGACTGTAATTAAACACAGTGGTGATATAACACAAATACTTAAAGTAGGAAGGCTCTTACATACCGTAAATAAAGATGGTTGACGTGTCTGCACTTTCTCCCGCTATCCAGAAATGAAGCCAAAATATCCCAGATACGAAGGCAGACATCTTGGCGGCAATGACGTTATTTGGAGTTGCTGATATATTAGCAATCGAGATGGAGCTGTGGCATCGACACACGCGCTAAAACAATCCAAGCTGTCAATCACGATGTTTATATATCATCAAAATAACGAATTAAAGCCAAACTCACAGGAAAACACTTGAACAAACATCAGTGTTATAAGAGCTACCTAAAATGCCAGGAACCATCTTTGTTTGTGTTTGTAATGTGAAATTTCTAGTTTGGCTCATGTCCCATCAACTAACATGGAGGATGTAGAGTTTGAGACCTATACTGCAGCCAGCCACTAGGGGGCGATTGAGATGCTTTGGCTTAAATTTCTCTGGCACAGTCATGTAAATCCATGTTTAAACACAGTCTTAAATGCCGAGTTCAACTTAAGACATTAGCCTGATAGCTTATTAGTAGTAAAGACAAAGGACAGCACAGGAAATAGTATTTACCTGCTTAAATAGCTTAAAAGTTATTCCAATTCCAATTCTATTGCAGATATATCTGAGGTAAGAGCAGAGGACAAAAATGGTTGTTTATCCAATAGAATACAGGACCGATACTGCAGATTCAACATGTGTAAAATAATTACAGTTTCCTGACAGATCCTGCTCCCATTCTATGATAGTAATTATCACCACACAGTCAAATAATTACAGTAGCAAGAAATTACAATTAAGCGATTGTGTGATTTACCGGGGACTCCCCATCACTATTGTGCCTGTGTGTGTGTGTGTGTGTGTGTGTGTGTGTGTGTGTGTGTGTGTGTGTGTGTGTGTGTGTGTGTGTGTGTGGGAACGAGCCTTACCCAGCAGATTACTCCACTGAGGCCAAGTCCCTACAGATGACATGTGATAGCAGATTAATAGCCTAACATATTAAAGTCACAAACCCTATTATTTCCCCCTGTATCTGTGCTTAATCAATTAATATCTAACAGCTTATTCGCCAGATCTCTGCGCCACCTTCAGTTTAATCTCAAATTAATCACACTGAATGTACGGATCATCTTTATTGTACAGTTCATTTAGGGTTATGCAACTTCATGTATTGTAAAACTGCATTCAAATGAAATATATCATGAAGTAAATAACCAATTAATATCATCAAATTATTCACGCTGAACACACGTTGATTCATTTATTCTACTTTATTTCATAGGTCTTTTTATTTTATATTTGCTCAAATTAGGGAAAACATGAATCTAGATCATCTTTACACTGCAAAATTGGCAGATCTAACAATGTGTAATTAGATCTATATTATCTACTTTTAATCTATATTAACTAGTCGGTTTTATTTTTCATAAAAATGTATTATTAAGGGGCTTTGTAAAGAAGATTCTCTGACTTATTTCAACTAAATGTCTCTTGCCTGGTCCTAAAAAGCCACTTTGACTTTATTTGAATTGTTTGATGTCATTTTTCCTAATAGTACAATTGAATTGAATAAATGATAAAATCCTTTAAATGAAAGTATAGATATGTGTCATTTACATAGATTAAATAAATACAATTAAATAAAAGAAAAAAACTTCCGCAAAGTACGAGATAGTGTGACATTGAGCTGTGGTGGACTGGGTTAACAAATTAAGAGGAACTGTTGTTTCCAGTGTTTCTCATTTCATTCCATGTTTTGTACAGATAAAACCTTTCTTGTACAAAAAAGCAAAGAGTGTGTTACTTCAATGACATGTGGTCTGTTCCAAGGCAGAGATTGGACGATTACTAAGCACCGCACATAGAGTGATACGGACGGGTTCAAACCAAGTGTCCAAGCAAAGCAGACCTTTTAATCAAAGTGTGTTAAAGTGAAGCAGGGCCATCTGGTTCGCAGTGGATCAGAAGCAGTGATCCTGAGGATGATGTGACCCCGGCTGAACCTTCGTGCCGTGCATTTACACCATCTGATGTGTTAGTACTGCAATGCGGCCTCAGTCCCGAGCACACTGATCTTATACAATCTACATGGCTCAGTATGACAGAATATCGCAAACGGCTTAGTGCGTGTCAGACCTGGCAGTTTGGTGCCATGTACCTTTCACACCACTGAGCCTCTAACACCTCTGTTAAACCAAATTATTAGGTATATGCAGGTTTTAAAGAAATGGACTCCTTTCCCATTGCCAGTAGAGGAGTTTGGTTTCCGTCATAACTTTGCGCCATAAAAGGTGCAGCATCAGCAGATAGACTCCCAAAATGAAGAAGAAGAATTAATACGTTTATGTCTCATCAGTGTCGTTCAGAGCCTCAGCCAATAAAAACCCTTCTTCTGCGTCATGTGATCCAGGAGTGAATCCTGATTTGTATCCATTCCCATTGCAGACAAAATCCAGATGTTAGCAGATGTTTGTGGGTTTTTTTACCAAGGAAGTGAACAATTCTAGATGACTGATGTTCTGTTGTTTCAGAGGTTAATTTATCTTTGTGTCGCTGATCTCTGGTGTCTCCTGTTCGGTTAGACGTCTCACAAGAGGGGGTCAAGTATCTTCTTTCCTGTAAGATCTATAAAACACTCTATACAGACACCTGCATGAACGTACAGACACGCAAACACTTGTTCAAAGCCAGATCAAGACACACAGATGCACATATCCATGACCGACGCTTAGATGTCCCACAGAAACTGGCCGCCCTCTCATCCTCGGGATAAAAGAGGAGATAATGCATTATACATTTCCTGCTCTCTTCAATGGTTCATTATAGTACAGTCAGACTCTGCCTTAAACAGGTTGTTTTTAATGAGACGAAGATGGCTACATAATCCCGTCTTTTACTTCAAGTGTAACTCTGAAGTCATTTCCTGGTCTTGTCTCCGCCTTCTCGTCCAAACTCGTACAGACGTCAGGGGTTTTCAGTCAAAATTTGTTTTTTTAGGAGCATTTCGCCCCCCTTGCATTTTGCTTCTGTAATTCCAGTTGAATATCTATAACTGCAGCGAACAGTGAGCTCATTATTTACACCACATTACAGTTGACTCTTTTGGTTTTCAAGATCGCTTTCTCCATCTATGAGATGCAGTGATGTGAATCCAGGTAAAAGCCATTATTCCTCACTGGTTTATAACAATACATCTATAAACATCACAGACCCAGATAAAGAGAGATTTTTTTTTAACTTTAGGTCCATCCAGTCCATCAGTAGGTCCATCTCTCAAAAGAACATACACCATGCCGACTTTTTAACCGACACAGACATTTTTATGATAAACGTGGAAAACTTTCAAATGATTTATTTGCCTGTCACACCTGATCCTTTTTTCTGGTTGTTGCTTGAAGTCATTATGCAAATATTTTAAAGAGGTGTTGTATAAAAGCTCATACGAACACACCAAAGTTATAAGGATGCCTTTATGACTCGGATTTTGCACGTTCTGAGGAGCATGTGAATGCACGGAGAGACAGGCAGACTATCGGCTCATTGAAACTGTCTGTAGCTACTGTTATTCTGGGTTTCTCCACTGTGTGTGAATGTTGATGGTTTTGAAAAGATAAAATATTCAGATTTTGCCTCCTGTCAGAACGAAACTTTTTGGAAGTTAAAACACAGTAGACAGATGTCCTACATGTCTATTATAATTCTAATATTACAATAATCTAATATTAAAGTCCAGTATGTTATTATAATGCTGGTCTGCAGTTTTTCCATTGGCTATGTTTTGGTTTTATTACTTGCTTTTTATGACTTATGTGATTCTTTCTTTGTGTCGCTTTATTCCTTGTGAACAAAGTGCCCCTCCATATGTTTTTATGGCTAGACTCCATATGTTGGGAGTACTCTGAGTCAACTGTATGTTCTTAAAGCCGGGGTGAAATGTAACCAGGGCTGTGGTTCTAAAGCCTTTGAACAGATTTAGACAGTAAATACCTTACTTAGCTCCACAGTAAACAGATAGATTGGATAGGACTGACGCTGATCTCGTTAGGTTGTGTCCTTTCGTAGGAGAAGCAGGATTGAGAGCAGGATTGACCTCAGAGCTTGTTAATGTAGCAACATGAAATCCCACTGTGGGAGGTTGTGTTTCATTTGCCTTTAATTTCTGACTCAGCCTTTATCCACATCTTATACTATGTTTTTTAATTGAAGAAATTTGCCATTTCTATATAATTCAATTTTTTGGGGGGGTTCTTTAAAGCTAAATTTCAGGTTATATCTCACAGCAAACTGTAATATGCTTCATATGTAAATTCCTAAAATACATTTCGTAAAAGTTTCAATGTGGAGTATTTCCTGGCAACTTGAAGTAACAGATTGCACCCAACGTAATACCCCTCGTCTCACACTATTCATACAAAATGTAGGAAAACCTTCAGGTCACATTAAAACAAAAAAGGCTCAGACTATATCCAGAGTTCGTGTTTTTCTTCTGAGTTGAAATGTGTTGGAGCAACATGACTGACTCTGGGGGAGAAGATGAATTAAATATACATTCATAATAAAGGACTCATTCTAATGAAACAGGAAAACAATCTCACTTTCTATCTATCTACATTTAAATATACAGTATATAAATATATGTATAAAAAGGAATCTATATATACTTATTTATACAATTGGATTTGATTTCTGCCAACATTTCTAAATCCTTTAATTTTAAGTTACTCTTAGACTTAGATGAGTTATAGCACCTGCACTGTATTGTCTCCTGTCTTATTTTTGTATGATATTGTTTTTCTTTAGCGCTGCCAAGAATTGACAACTGATTTTTGGAGCAACTCTTTTGTGAGTTTGACTCTGGGCCTGCTCTGGTAAAAACTGCTTCCAGGAAGCAGCCATATGCTCGCTCTCCGAGTTTGACACTGACAAAAGCTTTCGCTGTCTCCCGCCCACTCGGCCTGCCCTCCACACTTCCAATAGACGCCGAACTGCAGCACGTTTGCAGGATAACACGGACGCGAGCGCTCGAGGGCTTGGGGGCTCACCAGATTCGTTCAGAGTCATAGTAGACTCAGTGCTTGTTAGCCTGTTAGCCTGTGGATATTATTCCTGCTGCCTGTGGAGTTTGGAGACACTCGTTGCTTTTATTGTCGCCAAGTCATTTCTGCTACTGTGATGATACAAAAAACAAATGAGTTGGAAGACGGCTTGTTTATTTGCTGGAAAAAAAAAAATACACAGTGTAGCATCAACACAAGGCGGGAAAGGAAACCACATCTTGATTTCATGTGTTCTCAGTATAAAACAGGATAATGAAGCATAAATTGATTTCCTTCCACTTAAATCAATACCCACACATCATGTACATTTACCCTTCACTCTTCAGGCCTAGAAGGTGCACAACACCAACTCAAGAACTCTAAACATGCCTATTTGAAAATGTCCGTGTATTTAGGAGGTCCAACCCCGGGTGTGCCAAGGAAACGGAGCATATGACACCTACTGTTCTGACTTTTGGACCAATCGTAGGAGCCTGACACATCATTAAGAAGACTGCAGCATGCTGATGTCAGAAAGACGATGCTCTACAAACCAATCAATGTCAAGTTAATTACAATGTGAAACAGGATCAAATGTAAACTATGTGACAATAGCAAGAACCTTAGTTCAGACTTTTAGGTGTGAAAATGCCCTTACATTCAACAAGAAATCATCTGGAAAATAATTATTAACACCTAAAATTCAGTGACAGCTATTCAGTTATAACATGCTCACACATGCACACAAACACACACACAAACACACACTACTCTGGTGAAATCTACTTGTGGGGATTAAATGCAAGTGAAATCCCCGGTGGGGTTTAAATTTTGTGTTTTTGCATCACCAGCTCCTTCAAAGCTGTCAGAATCGTTCAGCAGATTCCGGAGGTGATAATCCATGAGGCCATCCTCTGCCAGCTCTTCCTAGATTCAAACTGTGCACTTTGTTTTCATCTGATCTCAGAGGGGTGGAATTGTCATTTGCATTATAACACAACAAAACCTTTCTAACCTTTATGTAGTTAGTCTATTAACAACATCTTTATGAAACATTAAAGAAATGCTGGATATGTGACAGACTATTATCATTCCATGTGTTTCCTCCTTTTCTTAATAAATCTTAATAATTATTATGCTCTGCAGTTTTAATATCTAAAAGAGTTGTCAGAGTATTTTGCGACATCGACATAAGGCAGTTACGTATCGGATGTAATGTTGAGGGGAATCATAATCAGAGTATGCGCTCTAACATGTAACAGATATATGAATGGAATATTCTCATGTAAACATCACAACTGTAGTAAACTCTAATTCAGAATAAGGTCAATAGTCAGATTACTGATTTAATGCAAACATATTCAATAAAAGCAATTGGCTCGTTGACTAAATGTTTCCATTGATAAATTTAATGACTTATTCACAACTGGTTAATCTAATAACATGTAGGGATCATCCTGTCAGAATTACGTCAACGCCCACCTGTCAACTGTTTTTAACTTCGTAAAGTTGGCGTCACTGCAGCCGACTGTGGTTAAAATTACGCAGAGTCTCTAGAGTCAATATCAGGAGGAGGGAGTAATACTGAGTATTGTTCCATTGGTTATTATCCAGGACTTGCTGGTCTTGGCAAAGACCGACTCTTAAAACCTGATTGTTTACTAATCTATGGTATTGTGAGTTCTTCAGGACCTAATATAGTGTTGTAGTTATTATTTGCCAAAAAGGAAACCGGAGCTAGAACCATTTCCTGACAGAAGAAGGCTCAGAAAAAGAAAAAAAAACTACAAAGTGAAGAAAATGACCTCACACCAACATTATGGTTGTGGTTATCTTCCCTTGTGGTGGTTCAGAGGCTAACTGGCTAATAGACATCGGTATCTGGTCAGTTGAGGAGACGGAGCGGAGACAATGCGATCATTACAGCTGGTTGGCTTCCAGGAGGCAGTAGATGAAGTGTAGACAGAGGAAGAAGGGATAAAGAAGAAGTGGTGAAGGGATCAAGAGAAAAAAGGGAGATGGTGGGGAGAAGATGACAGAAGGAGATAGAAGAAGGGAAACTGTTGCCATTGTGCATCTGCGGTGTGCGTGTCTTTGTGTGTGTGTGTGAGTATTACCCAAATGTTGTTGGGACCTAAATTTGTTTACACAGTCACATTGTTATATTTTAAATGGTAAGGCAAATACTAGTTATGGTTAAGGTTGGCGTAGGTTCTGGGAAATGAATGTTAGTCAATGCATTGTCCTGTGAGTGTGTGTGTGTGTGGGTGTGTGTGTGTGTGTGTGCGGGGGTAGTGTGTAAGAGAAGAGCAATAAGGCCGTGGTTCTTCGAGACTCACTCTCACTGTCACATCAATCAGACTACAGCATCACACACACTCACGCAACCAACACCACAGCTATATCTGTGCTCTCATTAGTGCAGTTGTGGAAAAATATGCCACGGAAGTGAACACAGGAGTCTGTTTTAAATGAAATGAGAATATGAGAATGTATTCTTGCCTTGACTTGCATGAACAGTTTGACGTTTTGGGGAAATGTGTGTGTTTGCTTTCTTGGTGAGCGTCAGGTGAGAAGATCGGAGTCGCTGTCATGTCTGTGTGGTAAACTGAAATCAGCAGCTCGGTAGCTTAGCTTAGCATAACGTCTAGAAGCAGGGGTAAACAGCCATCCTGACTTTCTCTTAGCAACATGATCCTTCATGCTTCTCAGGTGGCTAAGGAAATTTCATACAATGAGACTCAGCTTTGGACAACAGGAACTTTTAGGGTTTGTTTTCACACATGAATGTTCCCGCCCAAAGGTAATGTGTGTGATGTGGTTGGCTCTGCTTTCACGTTGCAATTTAGGGAGCGGGCTAAAAACCTTTGTATAACAAATGCACGTCCTGTCGTCATCACCGATGTGAGCTCGACTACACATGTACGACACTGAGTGGTAGGAAGACGGGTGTGTTTGACGAGGGTATGTTGAGGGGAGGGTCTTCAGACGCGGTGTTGACACTAGTTCAAATGCACCAAATGAACCTCCTTGTTATACAAACATTATATTGTCTGAGGCGAAGAATGCTAGCATTATTCGACCCTGGGCAACACTGTCTCTTGAGAGGCCACTTAGGCTTCTGCTTTCTTTCTTCTTCTATTCTTTGATGCCGTCTAATCTTCCTAGAATTGGTCCATCTATCCAAAAAGAGCCAAACCATGGTTCAGTGTGATCCAGACCAAGAACACCTCTTTTGGTCTCACAAAATGTCGGACTGTTGGCTCAAATATGTTCACATTAAACTTTTGATTGTTGAAAGGTCAATTTATACTCATCTAGTGTTTGGGGAGCGTTTCATCAAGCAGTCTTTTTTAATTTGCGGCACATTTCCCCCATCAAGTGTTTAGTTTGCTCTTTAAGACAAAATACTCAAATTACTGTATAAACTGCATCGTAGTGCAAAATGCCAACAGCTCACATCGCACTACCTCTATTCAATTCTGTCAGCAACTGGTTGTGCCTCTCTCCCGACCTAGGAGCCAGTATACTGGGTACGAATGCCATTGTCAGGAAAAAACACTAAACTGCTGGGTGTCACGTGTTCAGGACAGAGAGCCCCGGATTTTAAAGGTGCGACAATACGTCCTAATCCCTGGGTGGGGTGTGGTATTAAAAAAAATCCTATTCCTGGCACTCAAGTGAATGGTTAAAAACAAAAGGCCTTTAATGACTGTGGGCTAGAACATTATAAAAATTCACCAGCGCATATCAACATGGAAAACATGCCCTCCTCAGGGTATGTTGGGAAAGTGTACGTGCCAATGTGTTGGAATGTGAGACACACGAACCCTTGAAACCTAAAATTACACTTCAATTTTTCTACAGATTAAACAAAGGGGATGCAATGCATTATCATTGTATGCATTTTCAAAATGTCTCTTTTAAGACAAGATCATTTGGCCTCGTTTTCTTGAATCTTCAGCTAAAGCCGGAAAATCTGAAAAATAATCTATGTAGGGAAATTCAGACAAAGCAGCAGCAATTTTTAAGATTTGTACAGGTACTTGGGTTTATGCAAAAAAGCTGCAGTGTGTTATTTATAATGCAATGACAATATGGGTACAGAATATATTATAGTTGTTGTCTTTCAGCATCAGCTCCTGGGAGGGGATTCAATCAGGGGTAGGGAAGATGTAAAATAAAGGAGACTGGATTTTTAGGTTAAAAATATCTGCGTTTTGTGCACAAAATATATAAATAATCACAAACTTAGCATACACATTAATTTTATGTTCACTGGTACACACAATCAAACACACGCACTCACAGACACACACAGGGCTACAGGGTGTGCCCAGCATCAGCCAGAGTACTCTCTGTGCCTGTTCCCTTTCTCCTGGTGCCCTTATTGGTTCTTGTCCAATCTGCCCATCCAATCACATCAGGCAGAGCGAGTCTGTGCATAGACTTGCAAATACTCTGCGGTTGTACAACAACACCCGACAACCACCACCATTATCTGGGTTTCCTTAAATGTCTGTTTCTCATTTGCTTATCCTTTACAAGGTGATGAATGACACGTGGCGAATGTAAATTGTTCTATTCTACTCTAATTACAAATACCTTCGATCCTTCTCTCCCTCTCTGTCTCTCTGTATGTATATGTATATATATATATTCTACCTTACATACAGTACATCCTGATCCATCCTTTTAATGTTGCTTTGCCAAATGCATCTGTAAAAACTGTTGTTGTTTTCCTGAGCCTGTCATTTAGTCGAGTAGAAGCTTATAAAGCTGTAGTGAATTATTAAGCAGGGTGAATTATGGGGCTGGAGCGAGAGAGAGCGAGAGACAGAAAGAGAGAGGAGGGGAGAGAGAGAGAGAGAGAGAGGTCTGGACAAAAATAGGTCAACCTAGCAGTGGCAACCCAGGCAAGTAGAAATGATTCTCACTCTGAGGAGGAGCTTTGTGTGTGTGTGTGTGTGTGTGTGCGTGTGTGTGTGTCCGGTGTGTGTGTGTGTGTGTGTGTGTGTGTGTGTGTGTCTGGGGAGGCTGCATATTTGTCAGCAGCTCACGGTGTAATGCTAATTCCGATCAAAACAAAGCAACTTAAGATGAAAGGTTTCTTATAAAGGTTTCTATAAAGGAAAAGCTAAATGTTAATACTCGAGTAAGATCATGAAGTCAAGTCCAAAAACAAACATCAGCAACATCTAGAAACATCAGCATAAACACATGTGGGAGATAAGTAATGAATTTGTGGGTTGTGTTTAGAACTTTTACCAACTTCCATTTAAAATGTGTCACATTTGAGGTTCCATTTCATCCTATTTAATACATTTTACACCACCACATGTATATGACAGCTATAATTAAGTGACTTTTGAAATCAAGAGTTTATATGAACAAAAACACATGTTGAGGTATAAAAAAAGTAACAAGCACACTGTTGAGCCCCTTTTCCACTGGTAATAAAAACCACCATCACCCATCTATAGCTTTTGTCTGCAATAGAAATGGAAACAATCACCATTCACTCCCAGTTCAAATGAAGCTGCAGGAGACACAGGTTGTCCTTGGCTCTAGCTGTGACGTAAATGTGACACTACTGCACGTCAAACATGAGGCATCAGGGAAAAAAATTACAGAACAGCAAGCTTCTCGACTAGCAATGGAAAAAAATCGCCTTTTTAGAGTTGTAAAGTCACGGGAAGCCTCTTGCATACCTGCTAATTTTGGTGTAGAAGAGGTTTTGGAGATGTCTTGTCATCTTTCGCATGTTTAAGGGTTGTGCGCAGTTCCACCAAATAGACAGGTCCCCTTTTACTTCTCAGAAGGTTAAATTTAAATGATTGTTCAATACGTAGAGACTTAATCTTATCCAATATAAAATTGACATCCCAAATTGAAAACCGATTTACTTGTAAGTGTATGGAGCAGTACTTTGTTCAGGGACTCATTCATAATCTCTCAACACATCAGATTTACCAGGAATGCAGGCTGGAATTTGATTGCATCTGTTACACCTGCACAAACGTTCACTTGGACTCAAGAAGGACGACCTGATGCTCTAAGGCCTTGGTGGTCAAAGGTCAAGGTCACTGTGACCTCACTGGTTTGGCCTCACAAACATGTTATCTCAGGAATGGCCGATTAGAATTTATTAAATTGGACAAAAACGTTATCGTCGACTCAAAGACGAACTCATTTGATTTTTGCCATAAAGTTGATGGACGAATTTAAATGTTTTCTCAAGAATTCACATGTTATTGAATTATAACCAAATGGAAATAATTTCCTCAAATTCCTTTAAAGATTCACTGCATGTTTTACATCTGAATGTAAACTTTTCCCGTTATTGAGATGTCTCAGGAACATCTGGAGAGATAATGACAACATGCATTTACTTTCATTAAATCTCTCCAAATTCTCCCCAGTAGACATTATATGTGTCAGGACCATAGACTGTATGGTCAGGACAGACATGGGTGTCAACAGTAATTTCACAGTTTCACAAGGCGTTAATTTTAGTTCCACTTATTTAACTTTCTCATAGTAACATTCAGTGGTACTGGTGTGATTATAAACATCTTTCAGGTTCAGAAATCAAATTAACATTCCTGCGTGTTTTCCAGTTAAACTTTAAAACACCAAACCGAGTTTTGTGCAAAGGGTTACTGCCAAATTGAAAAGGTCAAACTTTTAAAAAAAAATCCTAAAGCATGGTCTTGTTCAAAGTATAATTCAGCATTAATGTTTAATGACATAACCATGGAAATTAGCTCCAGAACAATAGAAAACAAAACTTTGTGGATGTACTTTGTACTGTGATTTTACAGTACAAAGTATTTAACTGCATTCACCTTCTCAGTATTGAAAAGGCTTTGAGGACACAGAGAATTGTTTGTGAATCCTGCATCTGAACAGATAAAATGTAAAATTGCATCTTTTCTTTTCCAGTTATTTTTCCCCATGACCTCAGTAAACCTGCTCACCAGTGCACCATCGTTTCATGACAAAGAATAAGTCGCTCTTACACTCATTACATTATTTTTTAAATCCAGTCAGACTGCAGAATTCAGGTCTCTGATTTACCATCTATATATAATCTGCTGGATTCTATGGCTGTTGCTCAGATCATAATGCAGCCTGTGGTTTACTGCAGCACAGACAGTTCAGCGAGAGTTCAGGAGGGAGCCAAGAGTGTTTTTTGGGGTTTTTGGATTTCACTGTGTGATCAAGTTTTTATCGTTGGTGGAAATATTGGCTGCAGAGAAAAAATCCCAACATCTGAAGACCTGTGTGTCCTGCAGGGAACAGATCCACCAGTAAAGTTACCAAACAGGCGAGAGTGCTACCACCGAGCAGTGTCACCCCACCCTGTGTCAGAACGAGTGTGTGTGTGTGTGTGTGTAGGTACGAAACCTGTATGTTTCTTTGTGTGTCTGTGGCTATGTGTGAGTACCCATTTGATGAGGATACTTCCTTATCTGTGTATGTGTGCATCTGTGGAGGGGTGAAGAGGTTTATGTGTGTGTGTGTATGAGAGAGAGAGAGAGAGAGAGAGAGAGAGAGAGAGAGAGAGAGAGAGAGAGAGAGAAGCATGACCTACATTTGGCAAAGCTCATCGTATGAGCATGAAACTGCCTAACATCACCCCAGAGCTCCTCAGCACAGAGCCACACGATTGGCTGCTTTCAGCTCCAGCCTGACAACAGCACTGGCATCACCCAGGGGGAGGGGGAGGGGAGAGAGAGAGAGGGGTAGAGAGAGACGGAGAGAGAGGAGGGCACAGGGAGGAGGTACATACATTAAATTGAAAAGAGGAGACGATGCAAATAGACGATTGGGTAAAAGGAGAAATAAGACGGAGAGTGTGAGAGTGAGGAAAATGCTCCAATTAGAGACAGTAATGCTTGTGAGTGTGTGTATACTTGTTTATGCACATTTTGGGAACTCAGTTTCATTAAAAAGGACTCGCATCCATTTGCAGACAAAAAGTTGGTCCCCACAAGGTACAATATTAGTTCATGTAGTAGGTAGTGAAGACCTTTTTTGCAAATATCTCAGGAACCGTTTGATGGTTTGCAAGGAAACTGAATAGACATTTGTGGCCCCACCTTCATGTCGCCCTAAGGATGAAGCCTCATGGTGACTTTGTTGAACACTTCGCTTTTCCTATAGCGCCACCATTAGGTTATATTTTAGCAATGCTCTCAAAAAATACCTGTAAAACTAATAATAATCCTATGAGCCTTATCTCTTCTTTGTGTTTAGCTCTAATTAGCAAATGTTAGCACGCTACCACCCTTAACTAAGAGCAACTATAATGATTGTAAGGCTGCATTCATACTACTCCTCGTATGTGTACGCCAACATGGCCAATAAAGCTGATTCTGATTCTACTACATTTTCTATTTGAAATCTGCATTTTCAAACTAAAACAAGCGTTTTAGCTGTTTCTCAGTTTTAAAGCCCCGTCCATTCTAGCACGCCCTGAAAATGCATACGAAGTGCCCACTCACGTAAACTGGGCATGCATGTGCTGGTGTTAACAAAATTGTTATCTCCAAAAATAAAAATCTCATCTCACACACATGTAGCAGTTGTATCATTGTAAAATGCTGAAGTTAACTGCACAACAGCTGTTAGCAAAGACAACACTTTCAGCAACGCTTGTAATGGATTCATGTTGCATTCTGCACTGGTAGCCGAAGGTAATGCCGGGTCGTTTCCTTCCATAAAGGAAGTCATGTGATAGGATCCTGACGAACAAGCGACGGCTACATCGTAACTAAAAACTACCCGATCAGCAAGTAGTTGTTTCCGCCCGTAAAGACTAATACACATTCCCGGAGTTTTCCCACTAAAACGGAAGCAGCAGCGTTTCCAGACGTCTCCATTTTCACAGCACCAACCGCCTGGAGCAGAGTTGTTGGAGTGTGGTTGTAGCCCGAGTCTTGATCGGTGATGGTAAAGGTTAGTTTTCAGACCATGTTAGACTAACGGCTGGGGTAGACATCATGTGGTTATTTTAAGAAACAAAGGCACGTATGTGTGTGTATGTGCACATTTGTGTGTTTGTGCAGACTTTGGTGTCTTTGGTCATGTGTCACAATAGAGTCGAAGATTTGTGGCATTGCACCTCTAGAGCTGACAGACACACACACACACTCTCTCTCTCTCTCTCCTGCCTCTGTCCCAGTCTCTCTCTCTCTCTCTCCCTGAGATCCCCAGGCACACAGCATTATGGGAATCGCTCTGGCACTGCTCTCGCTCTTCACAGCTTTAATCTTTAAGTTGTTTCCATAGAAACGACTACATTCACTCAGTTGACAACTGTCCAATTGCTTCCAGAGCTATAGAAGAATAGCTCAACACAAACCGCCTCCACAAACCAGCAGCGGAGGAACGTCTTAGTCACCGCAGAGCCACCGATCCATTGATCAGAAATAATGAAGAGTCAGTATTGATGACGGCAGGCACACGGGGCCACAAATAACTGCATCCAGTTGATTTTTGTTTTTTCCTGGAATTATCCACCGTTCTGCGCAGCTATAAGTTCTAAGGTGTGTCAATACTTGGATGACACCGAAGTCGAGGCTCCGCTGCATGCAGGAGACAAGGCAATCGACATTTAGCATGTGATGCGTTCAGTGAGCTCACAGCCCAGCCTGGGTTGTTTCAGGTTGAGGCAGCGGCAGTAGATCCCCTCCCTGTTATCAGGTTCAGCATGTTGGTGTTTCCTCAGTCGCCTCAGAAGCCCTTTATCCTCCCTTCTCCCTCTCTCAGTACACATCGCTGTCTGTCTCTCAGGAAATATATATGCTTTTAATTTGAAAGGCTGGATTTACAAGGACAATTAATAGGCACACACACACAGACAGATGTGCATGTACCTGCAAACTCACATAAAAGGACACACACACACACACACCCAGATGTGCATGTACCTGCAAACTCACATTAAAAGGGGGACACACACACACAATGACCAGTGGTAGGAGTCTTCCACGACACATGCACAGCAGGAGATCCCCCCCCCCCCCTCCCCTGGCATATGTGCCGGTTTCCATGGAGACACGCAGTTAAAAATAACATGGGCGATGGCTTGTCTTGTGCCATTCCACCAACATGGCTGAAGTATTCACAAACACTCTATCACTGTTAGAATTAGTATAAGTCGCACACACACAGAACAATATGAAAACACACACACTCTGCCACCATCATTATTGGCATGATGGTTGCATTTATTCCCACCTTCCTGCCACTGGTCTCCTCAGTGGCAGAGCAGTAGCAGGACGCCATTTATCCTCATCTGTGGCCTGAAGCAGACGTCGAGAGAAACAAAGGATCTGTGGGTTCTATTCCAACCATCGAGGTTATTCACTCAAATCCATGCTACTTGTAGTGAGTAAGTAACTTATAAAAGCAGATGAACGTGTAGTGTGACACTTACCTGGCATAACATTGAATCCAAACCCAAAGACCCCTGTGTATGTGTGTGTGTGTGTGTGTGTGTGTGTGTGTGTGAGAATCAATAATTATTAGTCTACATGTATTTAAACAAATGCGCAGGTTAAAAAACAGGATCGACCAAGTACAATAGAAGAGAATCATGTTTCCTCTGGTTAACACCACTCTTTTATTCCCCTCCATATTTCCTTCACTGATTACTGCCTCTTTAGGAACAATGCTGCAATATTGATGAGGGCTGGGGAAATACAGAAGCCTCAAAAAGGTTGAGTGAGAAAAGGAAGCTCTACAACAACATGAGATAATAAAACATTGAACTCCTGCTGCTGCTTTTCTCAGCAACCGCGTGTCGACTGACAAAGAAATGTATTTGTGGTATTTTGACCGGTTCAGTTCATCTTTGTTTGCCGCACATATTTGGTAAACTCCTCGTTTGACGGAATATTTTATTTTAAATTTAGGTTGTGAGGATAGAGGGATTGTACGTCGTCCGTGCTGTTAAGTCGTTTATAAAAATCCGTGATTCTGAGCTGTAAAAAAGGGACTTGACTTGAACACCTTGATGACAATGAGATCTGAGAGCTCTTGGCGATTAGGACTGGTGCTGATGTTGAGGAGCTATAAACAAAAACATATGTTTTCCACAGCGGAATGACGTCCTGAGCTGCCACCTGCTCATAAGCTCTACTCAGATACCGCCCCTCACCTGAATCCGGGAGATTTTCCTGTTGTTGTGATCGCATCTGACCCAGAGAATCCCAGCCTGTTATTTACATTGTCTTTTTTTTCCTTTTGCATATCACCTTTTAAATTATTAATTTACTTATTTTTATTGTCCTTTCACTGCTTTTATGGCATCAAGTTTTTATGTGAGTCTTATTTTTATTAAACTTATTTGAACACTAATTTATTTTAGAATCATTGCCCCCTGCCGATGGTTTCTCTTGTATTTGCATATCTGCTTTGCTGTAAAAGCACTTTGTAAGCTCTGTTTTTAAACCTGCTATATAAATAAAGGTTATTATTATTATTAATTGTTAATGTCAAAGTCTGAAGGAGGTCCAGACCCCATTGTTTGGAGTTCATGTCTGAAAACGCCCTTACTGACTGTATTTCAAAGATGTAGATGAGAAGATTCAAACAACTCGTGTCTGTACAATGGATTTTAAACTGCCGGCAATAGTACGTTACCGTAGATTAGCATGAAACTTGGAAAATGGGAACAAGATAGCCTGCTAACACAGGTAACAACATTCTCTTGTGCAATCCACCTACCAAACAAAAGAAGTAGACAGAAACATAACCTCATTCCCTCATGTGTGAATTAATGAAACCACCGGATTGAATAGTTTGGGTAACAAATAAATAAATAAAATATCAGATATTAATTGGGGCATTTTGGAGGTGGTATCACATCAGTGGACTTGCACAAGAGAAGTAACAACTGTCTCATTTAACCTTTAAATAGAAGAGTAAATATGTTGCACTGAAAACAAAGTGTAGAATAGCAGCAGAGGTTCCCAGATAATAATGTTTTCACAGAATAGTGACCTGATTTCCACCATTAAGACATTATAACAGCTCAGGATGCACACTGGGATTTGTTTGTATGTTGGATCATCCCTTCAGTAAATCTTTCTGTCGTATAGAAACTATATGATAAACATATGGCAGCAATTGTAAATCCAGCCAACATCTCAGCTGTGTGACTCAGGCCACACACACACACATGTGGCACAGTATGTTGTTGCCACACACATGCGCCATCTCTTTGTGTAGTGTCCATGCTATGCCACTAAGGGGCAGTACAGGAGCACTTTGAGTGGAGTCTGTTATTATTGGGTAAACAGTGTGTGCAGAGCCAGGAAATAATCCCTTGAACATTTAACCTGCTGTTATGTTGTTGATATTTTCTCTGGCTCGTCGGGCTCGCTGTGACGTGGCGGCTGCTATAAATACAACTTTTGGCTGTGTTGTGAGACACATGGCTCGCCTCTGCCTGCGCTCACAGACAGGCCTCCGACCCGAACACTGGAGAAACGTGCCCTCGTTCGCTGTAACACAAGTGTTGTGCGGGTCAGAGGGATTGAAGAGGAGGAGGAAGAGGAGGAGGAGGAGGAGGAGGAGGAGGAGTGGATGAACAATACTGCAGGTGTGCCGCCTGAAAAAGAAGGGATGGGAAGAGGGAACGGGGCAGAATGATTTATTAATGTTGTGAGGAAGAAAAGAGACAAAGAGAGATAAACATTAGGAAACAGAAAGAGAGAGAGAGGTATTTTACAATTATTCATTCATCATCACTTTTATGTTGAGGCTCATGTGCAACAAAACAAGTCGAACTAGAATTGCACTCGGTATAGAGAATAAACTTCCGCCAGGACCCAACAGTCCCGTTAAATCAAAACTGAGGCAGTGTTACGTTTCTCAGCTTCACGTTGGTGCTAATTAAAGACTTTTAGCCTCATTTGTTACAGTTGCTGAAAATAAGCCACATTTAAATCCCCTAGATCCAGTTTTTTATAAGGATCCATACAAAATTGTACAACGATACAAACCCCCTATCATGTGGGAATATTTTCATCAAGGTTCACACATAATTTCACAGGAAATTCTATAATGGATCTAGATAAGAACATTTTTATGTTTTGGGGATTGATACGTATTGAGTGACTTTATTGGTGCAGCCTGATTGAATTCAAGGGAATGAAAACTAGCAATGTTCATAAAAACGGAGTTATTTCCCGACCGAGACCGCATCTTTCCACAATAACAATTTCATGACAACCCATCCTTTAGTTTTCGTGTGACGCTGCTTTACTAACAAACAAAAAAATACCCTGGCGGTGGTAATGGAGCTAAAAGGTAAAAGGACATGTGAGCAGTATCTCTAAATAAAAAAGCAAGTCTCTGGGAGTGAGTTTTAACTGACTTTAAAGATGATGCTAATGAAGTGGTTTGGCCCAAGCTGCTCGGACAGGACCAGTCATTAGGGCCCTTTCCAAGAAGCTCAGGTTCCTGTGCAGTGGAAAGGTCTGTGATCTTGCCTGATGTTTCATGGATCACTCAACAGCACAACCGACAAACAGCCCCAGGGAGGAGAAGCTATTAAAGGCCTCCCAGCAGTCCTGTTGAGGAACCCAACTAATAACTGAGGCAAACCACATGAAACATCCTTACATTTAATAATCACCACCTCCTCTGCTCCTGCTGATGTTGACCGCTGCGGCGGAGCGCGTGCAGACACGTCGCTGGCTCTGAGTGTGTGTTGGGATATTTTCGGTGTGTCTGCGTTTTTTTCCCAGCAACAGCGGGAGGCTGGGAGCTGCCCGAGCACACTGCCAGCTCCCCCAGCTCCACTCCAAAGTCAGTGAACTGCCAGAGCTCCAGATTACAGCAGATTACCAGGCAGGGTGCTCACAGACTCTCTCTGTTTGTGTGTGCGTCATGCTGTTTATTGTGCAAAGGCGAGGGGATTCTGACTCCTCAGAATCAAAAGTAGACAAAGAGAAAGTTGACTTGAGGTGGACATTGAGTGAAATGAAGATTTATGTTCTGCATCTCATTTTGCCTTCATCGTTATGCTTTAAAATGGCAGATTTGCCCTAAATGTCAAACATTTATTGATTATTTGTTGTAAAAATTGATGTTTTAACACCAGCACATACTCAGGTGTATTCACGCACACACAGTCTTAGATCATGACTCTTTGGTGGCAGCAATAGAAGGATTGAGCACGTGATACATATTCCCAGCATGTGGTGGATTAATACATTAATACTTCATGGCTGATTCCCCCTCCCTCCACATCATGAAGAGATTACAGTGACAGGCCATGCCCAGGCGGGACCCTACCATCTGACGGGGGTGGATCGTAGAGACGAACGAGACGGGACGGAGACGTGTTTTGAGTTTGCGAGGAAGCGTGGGTGCCCCGTCGTTCCTCGTGAGTGAGATGTAGCTCTCAGCGAGGCCAAACTGAGGCGCGCACAAAGAAGAAGCGATATTTCTTATTCAGTGGCCGCGTTGGGTCGGCTGAAGGGAGGCGAGCAGGGACAGCAGGTGGGGGGGGGAGGCCGGGTGGGGGAGAGTCTGAGTCTGCAGATGTTGCTCGTCTGGATGTTGGTCTTGCACAGGGTTGTTTTAAGGTCTGCAGGAGGAAATAAGGTGCCGCTACTGAGAGACAGATGACAAGGAGTCTGCAGGAGAAAGGGAAGAGCGACTGAGAAAGAAAAGAGAGGAGGAGGACCATGGCTTTGGTTTGTCTTGGTTTAGGCTGCGTCCCTGTGCGATCCAGAGGTACTGTCTATAACTATCATCCTTTAAAATCACCCATCACTGTTAACATTGTTCATTTCATTCGAATCAATCCTGCTCACTTTCAATAACGGTTATTAATTCTGATTTATTTCAATACTTTTTTAGCAGATTAATGTTAAATCACTATATGTGCACACTACACTGTTGTGGGCATGAGGGTGTTGTGTTGTTATGAACTGAGTTGTGTGTCCAACCCAATCCTAAAATCCTACATTTTTCAAATACATCAAATATATACAGAAATTAAATGTGTCAGGTTGAACTGCATAGAGTGGTTGGATGTAACAAGTATTTGTTATTGTATTTAAGTAAAGTACACAAATGTGCTTAAGTAGATCTATTTTCAGGTACTTTTTACCTTAAGTCCACTCCATATAATCAGCTAATTTCTTTCCTTTCTACTCCACTACATTTTTACAATGAGTTTTAAAAAGTAATCAGTAATGAGAGGGGAATTGATCCATTGATCAAATCAAGTAACATTTAAAACGTGCCTCCTTCAACGAGAGCAAAGTGCATCAGCAGCAACTTCTCTGGTGAAGAAACATCAAAAATGGGTTCAGAGGTGTCAGAGGAGGCCAACGCCAAGACTCAGTCCTAATGATGTAGTACAGGGAATAAGCTATTTAAAGAGTAATTATGTTAAAAAACCCATAATAATACAAATTTTTACAACTGATAAATCGTTTTGTAAAGATCGCAAATTACACAGAATCTCTCTCTCATACTCAGCTGCATCCTTTGGGGTTTTGGAATGTAGGTTCCAAGAATGGACTGGCATTTTGTTGTATCTTATTAGATCCTGTTAGTTGTTTACATATAACATTATACACAGCCGCAATGAAAAGCTAAGTACTATATAATCATATCTTGACAAGCTTTAATCATAATGTATTTTGTCAGCCACTGTATTTCTCACCCTGTAGTGAGCTATTCTTCTAAATAAATCTGCTCCTCCTGCAGACGTTGCTCAAACAAACAGCTGGTGTGATATATTTTATATAAGAAAACGATATTGTCAGCGTAGATGAGAGGAGCTGGTGGGACCGCTCAGCCACCGTGGGTCCAATACCACTGCACAGTTTTTCCTCTGCAGAGCTGGGCAGCCAGTGTTTCTTATATAACAGCTGTCTACTATGACAAGATTCTGCAGCTACTGCCATAGGGAGTGTGCTGCCTGACCCAGATACACCCTAATACATTCCCTACTAATGACTTACATTCACTCACATCTGGACCAGAGACAACAGCGGGCCAAAGACAGGGTTACAAAATCATATAGCTGCACCAGCACGAGGAAGAAGAGTATTTAAGCATTCGGCAAATGTCTCTGACGATGCAGACGCATCCCTGACGTGTCTTGCTCTGATCTTTTTATGCTTTTGTTGGCACAGCTTTGTTTTTTCAATCTTTACTCTAAAGACTGTCATCTTTCCATAGAAAGGCTATGGTCTGCTACTGACCTTAATACTGGTCTGAGCACAGACTTATAGAATCTTACAGTTATTACTAGAATTTATTCTACCTCTCCTTCTCCTTTCTGTTTCTCGTCTCCTTCCCTGGAAGTTTGTGGATCCGTGAAACCATAAAAACCGAGCAATAAGCTGAGCTGAAAATAACTGATCCGCTGCTCAGGTAATAAAAATTAGACCCATTAGCAAGATGAGGCTGAAGTGGTGCCATAAACAACACTTTTACATTTTCGCCAATAACCTTCTGTATGTCACACATTTGAAAGCTTTTAAAGTCAGTTAGTTAGTATCCTAATTTTGCTGTTTAATACTTGATGGCTTGGTTCTGTCCAACATTTTTTTTGGGGAGGGGGGGGGGGGGCAATGATAAGTACAATGTCAGTGAGTCAAACTTTTCTGATACTGATACTGATATATTTAGGCTATTAGGAAAACAAAATTGGCAGTAGCACTGTAGCACATTTCTGACTTGAAGGTGGAGCGAAAAGCAGACATCAGCCGTTCTGTTGAAGTCACTCATTGCCTCTTTTCTTGCGACGGTATGAAAGTAGTGATCATGTTGTTCCTTGGTATTGACGACGTAGAAGATGTTGGTTGTGATATATTTCAGAGGCTGCAATTTTCTGTCCGACTCCATCTGAGCCGGGAGAAAACTTTTACTATATCTTTTTGTTTATATCCATATTTTCGTAGATTTGTGAATTATGTTGTACGAATATTGTGCAACATAATAAATAAATAAATAAATAAATACACTACTTATAAATATAATAATAAACATTTTTTTTTTTTTTTTTTTAAATTATTTTTTGGGATTTTTTATGCTTTATTGATAGTTTCAGAGACAGAGTTGAAATGGGGCAGAGAGGGGAGTGACATGCAGAGAATGACCGCGGGCTGGAATCGAACCCGGGTCCGCTGCTGGCCGAGGCCCATGGGGGGGACGCCCTACCAACCGAGCTAAGGGCGCCCCCAATAATAAACATTTTTGAGCAGAAAGTTCATACACAACTTTACCTTAAATATTTGAATTGCTCCTGTGTAACAATTTCATCGTTGTTTCTAGAGATTACCTCATTACTCTCTTTTCTATATTTTGTTCCATTTTCTTATTTCATAGTGTTTTTTACCAGCATGAAAGTCCTGGTGATGACACTGGGAGCTGCTAACTCTGCACCTGCAGATTTCAGGATGAGGTTAAACAGAGATGGAGAAATACAGTGAAGAGAGGGATGATGGGTAAACTTGCATGAGCTAAGTGTGTATGTGTGCTTTGCTGCTACAAAAAGGGAAACTCCCGGTTTTAGCTTTTTAACATCTAATGCAGATGATGTAGTCCGGTTGAATAAGAGCGAGACAGGAGCCAGAAAATACAGGGACGGAGGAGAGATGAAACTCAGATTTTCTTTCACACTGCTCATCATTACTTTTGGAAATTGAGTCCTCAGCGCTGCATTGTTTGTGTTCACTGATTCTTTCCGGGGCTCTGAATCTGACGGTCAGGAGGAAATCATTGAATCACTGTGTGGACGTGTCTAGTGTTTGATATCAGGTTTGTTTAGAGATGTTGATTCTGCAGTGTGATAATGTACAGTAAGTTAAAGCTCGTCTGATGAAGCTTTGGTTTTGATTTGTTTGCGATGCAGGTGTTGGACAATATTCCCAAACTTAGCAGGCGTATGTTCATTTCCTCCTCAACTGAAAATAAGGCTTTGTTTGTTTCTATTTGAGCTCAAGTGTGTGTAAAAGATATGATAACGATATTTGCGATAGCAGCAAATATTTAAACAGAACATTTTTCAATGAAGGGGAAGTTGATGTAAAAAGTATTTTCAACCAGGAGTTGGAACTTTTTGTTTTTACAGAAAACATGATCTCAAATAGTATTAGTCCAAACATGATATTTGTACATGACTTAAAACATCTGAAAGGAATCTTAAAATGATCAAGTTGAATTTTGATGATAAAACAACAGCAAGAGAACGAGACAAACACAAACCAGGAAGAGACTGAAGAGAGATGAGGGAAACAAGTGGGCTGACAGGGAGTAAAGCCACAGCAACAAATCCACTAACTGTGTCACAACAACTAGGTCAGCATCTTCCACAGACCCTTCTCAAAGAATCACCTTTGTTCCAATATTCTATCCTTCTTTTTTACTTTAATGAAAGAAAATACAACTCACATCCAGGAATAATAAAGCAGCAGCGGATACTTTTATTTGCAGATTTTGCAGATGTGCCAGTTTAATGATGAGACAACCACAAAAGCACAGACAATCTAAATAAAATGCCATCATGATGAAAAAAACCTGAATCTGAAATGTATCTCAGTTAATCCTCAAATTGATGGTACTGTTTATCTTTGACTAATTCAAACAGTTCCAATCCGCCAAGTGAGTTTGTGTAGCTGCAGATTTTAATGGTTGTATTTTACAGTTGTTATCATCTTCTCTTACCATCTCTGCTAAAGAGACAAGATGCTAAATGAATGTAACTTCCTGTGTGCAGCAGCCTGTAGAGCAGAACGCTGTGTGAAGTTTGGGCTGAACGCGCTGCTCCCATGTGCTCCTCTAACCTTGATGTTTAAATACACTGAATGCTGTTGATGCGAGCTTGCTGATTTAATTGCACACAAATGCATGAGCGAGGAAAAGGTTGCCTGGTTACTGACGTACAGTGCGGCTTTCAAGGACACTGTTGCGTTTCGAATACCAAGTTAAAAGAGGAGAAATAGGATTCACAATAAAAGATAAAGAGGCTCTGAAGGCAGATGAAAGATGGATAATCACAGTCTTCTCCCTTATAACTGATTGTTCTAACCTTTGGAAATGAAAGTTAAGAATGCTCAGCTGTAACATCGTTAATAAAAGTAGAGTCTCTTGTTTTCCGATACGGCAATTTTGCCGCAATAATGTCTCCAGACACGGAGGAACCGTGAGAAATTTACAGTGGTCTGCTGGTGTGTGCACACTTGCTTGGGGGAGGTGGGCTTAACTGCCATCTGCTGGTGGTCCAGGGCATAGTTTTACTGTACAGCTCAGACAGACTGAACACTGTGATATTGTTTACATGAATGTTTCAAAATATATTTATTCTTTTCAACTTATAATAATATATTGTGTTTTTCAAATGGTGCCAGGGTTTAATGCTTGTCCTCTGCCTGTTGGTGGTAAACTGTCAAACTTAGCCTGGATCTCAGATATTTGCTTTCTTCTCTGTAATGCTGGTGAAACGGACACCCAGAGTTTGCATCTTTAAATAACAACAATATCTTGCCGTATTTTTTTCATGACCACCAAATCGATATTTTATTTTGTAGTGTAAACAAGGATGTTTAGGACCTTTTAGATAATCACACAAACGAGTAGAATCAGTAAAGCGCATAACTCCAGCAAGGCCAAACTCAAATTCAATCAAGCTGGACCAAATTTCACACACTATCCGTTCTCCAAATCAGCCCGACTGTCAAAAAGGATCCGTTAATTATTCTCTTGAGAAATCCTAGAATATGTCCCAAAAATAAATTTTAAAGTAAAATAATTAGATAATCCTGTTAACAGCCAAAAATACAAACAGCATGGAAAACATTACATCCTTTGCATAAGTAAAAAAAAAGTTGTCAATGTTGACAATACAGAACCATACTTAAGATTTTAAATTAAAATAGGTCATAGCCTTAAATACATACACATTATAATAAACAACTTTATATTTCTGCAGACCGGTTGTTATATCTTTTATTTCAGAGTAATCAGAGACATTCCCTTTAACGTGTTCTTTCCTCTCCTCTCGTATTTCAGCGGTGTCGAACCTGGACATAGAAAGCAAGCTGTCAGTGCACTATCAGGCTCCATGGCACCAACAACACAACGTGTTTCATCCCTGCACCCGACCGCCATGTCTGGAGGAGCTGCACAGAAATGCTCATCTCAGCCTCAGAGCCCTGAACCGAGGTGAGAGGCTCTTCCAGTCTGCATAGTCGCACTTTGCCATGTTCACAATCCGCGGTATTGGGAGTTTTTTGCGGTTTCTCTCTTTTACAGACGAACAACAGCACGAACAACGGTCCACAAGTCGGGAAAGAAACAGGGTGACCATCTCTATCTCAGTGGCGCCCCCTATGCCCACTTTCCCCTCACCACACAGCATTCGCCGGCAGCAGAGAAGTCGGCTGGCGCGAGCGGTAAGGACGTTGCACCTTGAACAAGTGGGGCAAATACCCAGTGTTTTCATTAAATGGCTCAAACCATATTATGTGAATGTGTCTTATTAAGCAATTAACTCTCAATAAATTATCTGCTGGATGTGACTTACATGCAAAGGCTTCTTGAAACATAAATCTCAATCTAAGTCATCCTTTAATCCATTTACTACTGAACAACTGGGAACTGGCATCTTGAGAGTTATTGGACAGTGACCCATAAAAATAAGGTCAAATTTGGAACAATATGAGAGAAAAACATGTATTATTTTCTACATATTTTATTTGTATTTACTGTGTGTAACAATAAACTGACACAATATCTCATTCTGGTGTTGCCGTGCAGCAAGAGAGAGCAGAGAGGGAGCGAGAGTTAGACTATCAACCCAGGAAGGTAAATCTGAAATCTGTCCATGTCTTGTTTGTCTAAAATGTAGGTCCCTTCTGTCCGATTTGTGTAATACCCGCTTGTGTGTACAGTTACTGTTGTGTGTCTGAGGTTTCATGTGAGGTTTTCATGTGACATAAGATGAACAGTATCCATTATAGGTCTGTTCTCACACCAAACCCTGACTTCTTTTTTAATCTCTTGAAGGAGAGGACTGTGAGAGAAACAGAGATCCAGACCATCCAGAGAAAAGTAAGAACATTCAGTGACTAAAAATTATTTCTAATAAAATGTATCTGTGTTGTACTCAGAGCAATAATTGATTGTATGTGCTGCTGCCACAGGAGAGGACAGGGAGAGAAGCAAATGTTCAGACGATCCAAAGAAAGGTAAGAAATATGCTTAAATGGCAATTATTTGAACTTCCTTTAAATTAACTATTAAGAGACGGTATCAATAATGACAAGATTTTAAAGAAAAGAGTATAAATGTATGTACAAAAAAATTGTTTTAAATTTAATTGGAAATTTGAGATTGAGACTGATCTAATAAACTTTAGATTGTCTGTTTCATCCATCACCTTTTGACTTTCATTTATTATTTTTGTTTGAAATGATGTACTCTCCTGGATTATTTAAATGTCATCTCATCTGTTATTTTGTTTTTCTTTTGTTGTATTTTTTTATGTTCATAGTTTGCATGCTTTTACTCACTTCAGCCTATTGAAAGTTGCATCTTCATCCCATGGAATAGAAAGGTATTGAGCATTTGTTTTTAGTTGTTTTGACTTTCTGTTCACTCTTGTTGAAGTCATTCTTGTTTTGTCATCACGTATCTACCAGTGTTAGAGACATTTTAAAGATAGTGGCTATTTATTGTTTCACATCATGCAAGCTAACTTTTATATGAAAAATGTAATCAGTACCCACCATGTAATGTTGCTGCCGGCTTCGTCCAGGCTACCTCGATGGGGGAAGACGAAGGTTGTGAGGTCTTGGGAGGGCACAGAGCCAAGTCCTCAGCCCCCAACGCTTCCGCAACCCAAAATAAGCAGACGAGCTGGTCCAAGGAAAACCACCCACCTTCAGATCTGAAGATATCTGCCGATTCTCACTCCATCTCCTCCTGCATTATCCCTATCAACGTCACAGGTAAGATACAGACGAGACAAATTAGGAATGAGCTAGGATAGCCATGGTTGAAACCAAAACCTATTACACTATTAAGCAGCTGTGCAAATAAGTGACCTTGGAGGAATTGTGGTCAAATATGGCATTATATTGTAATAGCCAGGAATCCTAGCCCTTTTTAGACATTACTTGTGGTGCAACTCCGGAGAACTAAGTCCGAGCTTTATAAGCAATTTTACTTTTCACACATGCACGACGGAGTGGGAGATTCTTTGCTCAGACGTGTGTTCACAACAGCAACAAATCCTGAGCAGGATTCAGGGAAATTCCTCAAACTCTGGAGGCTCAACTGAATTCACATACATCTCCTCTGGAGTTCACAGCTCTAGTGACTACACCATGTTTGAATGAGAAACAAAATGATAACATTCTAAAATACAACCTCAATAGTAAACATTATTAACTGCTTCTGTGCTTATAGTCTATATACTGTTTATAGATTATGGTCTCTGTTATTGCAGGCGTTGGGTTTGACAGGGAAGCCAGTGCTCGTTGCTCTCTAGTACATTCCCAGTCGGTTCTTCAGAGGAGGAGGAAGCTAAGGAGGAGGAAGACCATCACGGGGATACCCAAAAGAGTGCACCAGGACATGGGTATGTTATAGAGAATGCCTGCTCACTGATAGAAAATTAGGACTACTTTGTTGTGTGGGTCTTTATTTTGTAACTTTTCATCATATTTATCCTCATCCTCTAAAGCAAAGGTTTGCACATGATATTACAGACACGCAACATGCTTTGTCTCTTTGCATTCAGACTCAGATGAATCACCCGTAGCAAGAGAGCGCACAGTGATCGTCCATGCCAACCCGCACCAACTCTCTCTCTATGAGGAAGATCTCTCAATCAGTGGTCGGCTCCATCACACTCGTGACTCTGGCTGCCAGACAGATGATTGCCTTATAGCATGTACGTTTCTGAGAATGAACAAGTATATTAGGTTCATTATTGCAGTTTCTTTTAGTCTCTCAGGCTCCCATATTTGCTCTATAAAGGACGAGAGTTCGCTTAATTCCCTAAATGACTATTTGTTTGACTTAATAGTTATTGCTACAATTATTGGTGGTTTAATGTTTGGTTCGGGATCAGAAACGGGACAACCATCGAAAAGGCTACCAATATTATCAGATTTCTGTATTTTCATCCTCAAACAAGATTCATCAAACTGGAATTCAAATCATTTATTTATAGTAACCTAGTATAGTCCATATGGTCAACATCCACCTGAGTTAAAAATCGCCCCCTCTGTTCCCCCTCTCTGTTCTGTCTTTTCATTTCAGGTTCAGCTGCTCCCTCCAGACGACGCATTAGAGCGCAACGTGGCCATCAGGGAATCCCTGCCTCTCTCTCTCATTCGACAGGCAACATTTCGTCTCTGGGTGACCAGTCAGATTCCACATACACCTGCTCTTCCAGCCACGGTGGACGCTTGCGCTCTCGCAGCCTTCCACGAGAGGGCGGACGTCTAATGGACAGTGATGATGACGACGATGATGACGATGATGACGACGATGACAATTATGATGATGACGATGAAGATGAGGAGCTGTCACCATATGAAGCTGAGGACTTTATTCCATCTGGCCCTAGTCCAAGAATGAAGATGATGATGATGAAGGATGAGGAAGAGAGCACAGATGACCAGGCTGCCCCTGAGCCACTGCAACTTGGAAGCCTAAAAAGGTTACAGCGATCTGGGGATAGAGACCGAGGGGGTGGAGGAGGAAGCCCAGAACATAGCTGGATGGAGAGGGGCCGTTCTCGCTTACCCCGCAAAGCTGACATGGGAAGCTGTGAGATCTCATCAAGTTCAGATACGTTCAGCAGTCCTATTCACTCTGTGTCTACAACAGGAGTTCTAGGAAGCCATGTGGACCATAAAGAGGACCACCAGTCATCAAGTGGGAACTGGAGTGGTTCCAGCTCCACCTGCCCATCGCAGACATCTGAAACCATACCCCCACCCTCTTCTCCACCACTGACAGGCTCTTCCCATTGTGACTCAGAGCTATCACTCAACACTGTGCCCATTGCCATTGATGAGGGATTTTCCCTGGATGCCTCATACCACTCTGACCTCAGACCCCAAGGCCAGGGCCACAGGTCAAGCTCATTTACATCCTCAGCCACAGACCAGCTAGATGACGCAGGGGTGAGTACAGCAAGTGAGGGGGAGTGGACATACCCTCAAGACCAAGACCAGACTGATCAAGACCAAGACTCTGATCAGATCCAAAGCCTGAGACAGAGTCATGGGTTAGCTCAGGAGTACAGCTCCAAACAAGGTTTGGAAAACCAAACCTGTTTTAGTGACAATACCCCCAACAATGAAAAGGGGCCTGGCTCTCTTTACGCATCAGAGACAAACAGTTTCTACTCCTCATCAGTGCACTTTGGGGAGTGTAATCAGAGTTACAGAGGTTACCTGTATAACTATGCAGACCAGGGACCTGACTGCACTCAATCCAACACTGTGGCAGCAGCACTATCCCATGGAGTTTACCTCCAATCCTCAACTGACCTAAGACCAGGCACTATGACCCTGGGCAGAAGCTATCGTCCACTGAAGAAACCTAAAGTCAAACCTCCACCACCCAAACGGACTTCTTCGCTGAAGGAAAGCAGCAGTAGTGTTGATGTTGGAACGGACACACAGGCAGATCAAGATCAACCAAAGACAGTTAGAGAACAAGAGCTCACCTTGTCTTCCACAGATATGAAGCTGGAACTGGAGCTAGAGCTTGGAGGTGCTCCAGAGCCCTTACAGACATCTTGTCTAGTAGCAGAGCCTTTAGGAACATGGGGAATGGGACTGGGTGAAACTGTCGACATAGTAGAACCGATGTCCTTCAGCTCGGCCGATACACACTCGTTTAAGAATGAAGGTGCTGTGCAATCTGACTATGCAGATCTGTGGCTTCACAACACTGAGCTGAAGTCCAACAATGGTGAGTACACGTCTATGTCCAACTCAAGCACAGCCACAGGAACTACTGTGATGGACTGTATCAAGTCACCAGACAGCTCTTCCTCCTCCACAGAATCCCAAAGCCAGGCCACTGCCCAGGTGTCACAGACCAGGCCAACTAGTCCCCCTCTCCCACCTGGAGACTACAAACTTGGGTCCCCTGAGAAGCTGGCAGGCCTGGCCTCGCCATCAAGTGGCTATTCCAGCCAATCGGAGACTCCAACCTCAACCTTACCCTCATCTTCAACAGCATTTTTCCCAGGACCTCTATCTCCCTCCATGGGCAAAAGGAAGCCTAAAGTGCCAGAGAGAAAGTCTTCTCTTTCTTCTCTGCAGCATTTCCCCAGAGATGGAGTTTCCATTTCATCTGGCTATAAGAGAGACCCAGACTTTCCGCCTCCACCTTCTCAACTTGATCTCAATATTCTTCATGGTGGCTATGTCAGACACACACTATCCCACCGGACACACCACATGCACACGCTCCACCACAGCAAACACAGAGTCTCAAATGTGTTAGCCACTGGAACAAAGTTTCTGGTCCCTGAGACATCGAATACCAACCCACCACCACATTTGAACTCAACTCCAACAATTACAAATTCCCATCTAATGGTGATAACTCCATCTGCTCTTCGTTCAGTGCAGCTCCATCCTATTAGTCGATCCACAGATAGTGTTACCACTGCAGTCCAGGAAACAACAAGTGGAATGGAGACTTCTACGAGACCCAAATATCCTCCTAGTTGTTCTACCCTGGCTCCACCAACTATCAACCCGAGGCCACTCCCGCCTCGCAGACCACCACCCAGACCCCCATGTCATGACCACATCTCCTCCCCTGAACATTCACAACCACCTCCCCCTGGCCGCCACCCTGATGGGCCACCATCCTATGAAAGCCTGCTACTCAGACAGGACCGCTATGGATCTGGAACCTTCTGGGCTATGTCGGCGTTCAGAACCAGGATGGACCCGTTATCAGATATGTCTGAAGACAGCTCGCCTTTGCATCGGCCAGTGCCACGTGCTCCCCACCCTTCGCCTGTGGATCTACACACACACATCCACTCGCACACAGAGTTCAGAGGGCTCACACATTCAACTCATGCCCACTCTGAGTTTAGGGTTTTGGGGGAACGCTCATTCTCCCAGGATGATGATGATGATGACGATGAAGAGGAGGAAGAGGAAGAGCCGGTGAAAGACCTACCGAGGGCTGCATGTTCCAGAGGAGGTATGCGAACGGATCATCCTCCACCCCCAGCATACGAGTTTGCTGGATTATGCCACTCAGACTCAGGGCCCTGGGCTAGTCCATTCAAAGTGCCTGGTACCACAATGGGGACATCGCATCCTTACCTAATCAGCGATGCAAGGAGAAGAGGACTCGTAGAGAGAGAAGAAGAAGATGAAGTGAGATCCGGTGCTACCAGAAGTGCCCATCAGCAGCATTCACAGGAGAATAAAGACGACTCCACAACTCCTGACACAGAGGATTACTTCAGTAAAGGTAAGCTTTCACACAAAATTTCAGAGGTAAAACTTTTTTGTAAAACTGATATAAAGAAAAAAAGAGTCACAAAATCTCTTTTAATTACTAATGGAGATCTTAGTGTAAATTATATTTGACTGATTGTATAATAAATGAGATCAGACAACCAGATGACATGTGATAGGGATTTTATGTGCTGCAGATTCCACGCCCAGTGATAATTCGCTCTCCCCTCTGACGGATGACTCCAAAGTGGACGATGAACTTCTCGCCTCACCCAACAAGACCCGTACAACAGAGGATCTGTTTGCCATGATACACAGGTGTTGTAAATTTGACTGTTTTTGTGTGATATTGTCTATCCCTGTATCTACTGGTCCACTGTCTTCATCTGTGCCTTGATTTCTTCATTCAGATCCAAAAGAAAGGTCCTGGGCCGTAAAGATTCAGGAGATTTAAACGTGAAGTCTCGTCTTTGCCCTCCAGCGACAGTGACCCCTTGCAGTGTCACCACCGTCATTATCCCGCCAGCACCTCCTCTGATCATCCCAGCCAATTTAGCCACTGCTGCTGGGTCACAACGAGCCCCAGTGCCAATCTACCGCAGCGCCAAGAAATCCACCACATCCAACGAGGAGTTTAAACTCCTGTTGCTGAAGAAAGGTAGCAGGTCGGATTCCAGCTACCGCATGTCAGCGACAGAGATTCTTAAGAGCCCCATCACTCCTAAAATGCCAGGGGAGTCCCTTCAAGAGGGAGCCTTCAGACAGTACGAGGAGCCAACCTCCGCATTCCAAGAGACCCCCATTTCTAGCATGGACCCAATCCAGATACCAGGTCTTTTTCCCAGGGCCAACGCTGAGAGTTTCACCCTCAAAACCCTGCCTATGTCAGCTGCATCTCGACAGGGACGTTCTCGGATCCCCCCTGTAGCCAACAGCAGTCGCTACAGTACACGCAGCCGCCTCTACACCGCCCCGATGCAAGCCATTTCTGAAGGGGAGACAGAGAATTCAGATGGAAGCCCCCATGATGACAGATCATCCTAAAAACCAACCAGTGAGAGATGTCTTGATGATGTTCTTACTTTAAAACGGACCCTTGCACTGTTCTAATCTTGGAAAAGCATCTCATGAAGGGCCAACAGTGTAATTCTTGTGACACACGAAATCTGGTAAAAGTTTTGTTTTTTCTTTTTTCAAGTTTTGGATCCACTATTCTATTTAAGGGTGTCAGAGTGCTGTGAGATACTGAACCAGCTTTGATGATATATCTAAATACTGTATTATCAAAACAATAGCTCCCTCATAGTTAAAAAAAAAGAAAAGATTGAAGACCTATTTTGATTGACTTGTCTTTAAAATAAAAGGAGTCCTAAATGTTTGGTAAATAATGACAAAAGACATTTTGTGGAATACGGACAACGTGCGTGTGCATGAACTAGCACATGCAACATCCACTGATATTTCTACTTCTCGTGTTTTGAATGGTGTGAGTGCGTGTGTGTCCCTGAGGAACTGCTTTCTTATTAACATTTTAAAATCTTCTGAAGTTTAATATTCTTTGAACTTTTGGTGCCCAAAGCATCGGCCCGGAGTCTATGACTCAATATTCCTGCCAACAAGCAAAGGTTGTTCCGTTGTGGAAGTTACTAACAACATCTCAACACAGCATCAAACGTATCTATTGTATTTCCATCTCGCAGACCTGGCATTGAGAGTATATCACACAGAGCCAATCATATATTTCTTCGCATAAATTATATCCAAAAAGATAACATGATGCATGTATTTTTATAAAATTGCGCCTCCTGACATGGTGAAAGAGTTTCGCCATGTTGCATGACCCTATATGGAAACATCCCCAGGATCCCGGTTTCAACATTTTTGTGGTTCCTTTGTATTATAAGAATTATCAATCTTTCACTGTGAAAGGTTTCAGTGACATTTGTACCCCATTTCCAGTGATCTAAATTGATTTGTCTTTGACATGAGTTTCAAACAAGAAGGAGCAAGGGCTTGCAACTAGATGGAGCCCACTGCTCTACGATACTGGCTAATTTTGGACAATCGCACAGTGGCCTTTCTCTACTAGAGGTTGTTGTAAGCAGGGCGTTTATAAGTCTCTGCACGTATACAAGGACCCTCGCCATGTTCCATCAGAATTCAATCATAGACTTGTTTAAACCCAACCTTGAAATCTAGTATGTTTAGACGGATTTCAGCTTTTCCAGCTGCTGGCAAGTTTTGCTGTGCTCACTTAAAGTGGCAAAGGTGCATTTCAAAGCAGTTTTAATCTGAATATTGAGTGGAGATGGTGAAAATGCTTTAGAAGGTCCTCAATCGGTTTTACTAGAGGTTGATTTGGAAAAGATTCCAAGAACCAACCTTGCTTTTGCACTTCATGATTCTTCAAGAATATTCCTTGAAAAAAAATATATCTTATAATGAAAAATTGCATATGTATATTTGTACTGAATATTAAAAGTCATATCTATATAAAACAACAAGCAGAAATTTTATAGGGAATGAACCTGAGTGTAGCAAAGAAGAACAGGTTTTATTGACATTACACGTGAATCTTAACAATATACACTGTTCTCCTCTCCTTGTTGCCTCTCCTTCATTTGCACTGACCCAGTAGCATTAGACAGGTGAAAGCTCAACCCAGTGGCTGGGGTACGCCATTGTCTTACCCTTGTCTAAATTTACTACGAAATCTGAAAGAGTGGAGACAAGAGGAGTATAGGACTATATTCAACCGATATTTAAAAAAGGCAGTGATGCATATATTGCATTGCTGCTTCCTTATCTGCCCAACACAGGGATTAGAGTATGCTGTCAAATTAAGTGTGTTACCGAAGCAAGCTATCATCAGTGGAAAATTTGAACTCTCACCTGCCTACCACAGCAAACACAACACATATACTTCTTAAATTCAGAGACCGTACTTCAATAGAAACCATTCACTGTATTCTGTGAATACCTCAGCAAGCATATTACTGTTTTATTGTAAATTATATAGATAGACAGATAGACAGATAGACAGACAGATAGGTAGATAGAGAGATAGATAGATAGATAGGTAGATAGATAGATAGATAGACAGATGATAACAATACAACTGTTTGATACTCAGAGAATCTGAATTGCAGAACTGACACTGTGTAAGATGGAGAGAGTACAAAGCTGTGAACTGATTATGAGAATTTTACATTCGTCATACCCATATTGCTGAAACTCACTTGTTCCTACTCATTGTTTTATTTGTTGTGTTTTCTATCGCATGCAATAAGTCAAGAAAATAAAGAAGAAAAGAAAAGGATACCACCATATCATTATTTTTATCTGAGGGATGTCTCCATACCACAAGAAAAGATTTTGTATTTTTCATTCAAATGTCAAGTTCAATAGTGTGTTCTATAGATGTACAAACTGTCTGGCTAATTCTGTTCTGTATAGTTGTGATCACAAACAGGGGTTTATCTTGTACTGTATATCTACTCACTGGACAATCATACGTATAAATGACTGTAAAGAAAATGATATTGAATTTGTCGGGGGGGAGAGAATCTGAACACTTTTGGTGCTGGGTCCTATTGCTGGAGCTGTGGGAGTTTGGGAGTGAGAGAAATATTTTCAAAGAGAAACCTGCTGATTGAATTTAAAGTGCATATCTGAACAAGTCCGCTTTGGGGACAAAAAATATATAAGAATGAAGAAAAAAAAACTTTGATCTGATCAGAAAGTCATTGTATTTACTTTTGACTCATAACAGAATTTTTGGATTCCCACAAAACATTATTACTGAACAATTAAAATAAATATGTAGAGTTGATACAGTTGATATATATGAAAAATGCAATGTCACTCTGTGAAATGTCATTGAAAAAGCTTAAAAACAGAAATACTCCTAGTATTGGAGGATTTTCTTTGGATGTGATTTTTCCGTACTGTACCGGTGCTAGCAGCGATGCTAAAGAGGTACTTCAAGACCGTTTCCTTTAGCTGTAAAAGCAGTGGATAAATGATTGACTGACAATTTGATTAGAAAGACAAACTGTGGTTGCCATGCAAACTCTTAGTGCTCATTTAGCTCAGTCCTCAGAAGCCTGGGAATATAAAAGATAAGAATCTATGACCTTAGATAGATATAGGTTCTTCTTTCCCCAACTGTTTTCAAATGTCTGCACACAGTTTTGCCCTAAAGGGAAAGTGAGACAAAAGCCACTTGATATTTTTCTTCAAGGGTGTACAGTATGGAATACCACGAACTTTAGAATAAGTGACAGAGAGCAGGACAAATTCTGATAGTGCAGACAAAGTGTAACTATTTAAAAGAAGCTCCATGTTTAAAACTAGCTAGGACTTAAAGAGATTTGAATCACTTTTGTATTTTTGTATAAACCTGTAAATACGTTTTTAAAGAAAAAAATCTTGCAAATTCTTTCTTTTGTAAAATAAACCAATAAAAAAAGAATAAAAAGAAAACAGTTTTTTTTTTTTTTTTTCAAAGTTTACATGATTATTTCCAAGCCTTTGTATATTTTGGAGCTGTGCAACACTTTCAGTCTTGTATTTATTTTTGGGGGGTTACAACATTGTGAGAATTCCATTATTCTATATCTAATTCATTTTAACAGCTCATCAGGCTGCTTAGTAACTGTGCATAGAAAAAAAGCCAATAAATGTGATTGCATTGAAAAACTTTTGTGTGACACTTCATTTCCTCCATGTCAGAAACAAGTGCATCGACAAGATGTTTCCACTAGGTGGCAGTGTTCTATCCTTAGTAGTTTTACTCTGGACTTCAGTTTTTCACCTTGAATTGTGACTAAACGCTACTATATAAATATCTGAATTTTACTGATAAAAAAAACTAGATTGAACCTTCATCTGACATTTCGTATATTATTTAAAAATGTACTATTCAATATGTGGCTTTATTCTGCCAGCATCTTCTGTTACACACGCATCTCGCAAACGTTCATCTACTCGACTACACACTTGAGTATTATGGTAATTTACCCGAGAAGGTGCAGTTCCAACCACTGCAGTCACTATGTGTGTGTACACATTATATATAATATATAACTTTTATTTGTATAGCACTTTAGTCAAAATGGTTACAAAGTGCTTTAAAAATATCCACAAACATATTTAAAACCACACACACGAACAGTAATAAAGCTAATTCTGTTTCATTTTATAAAACAACAGTCACTAAACTTCACTGCAGATAATCCAGGTAGGATGAACAAAATGGATTTAGCTCCATAGACTAAAAAGCTCAGCACACCAACAATAGAAAGTGATTTTAGAAATTGAGGAGGAGTCACTAGTGACAAAGAATCATTCTACAGTTGATCAGGAGCATTAACACAGGTGAGGGAAACAGACGACTCCAAACAAGGAATAAACTAATTAACCAACAAATGTATATGCTTGAAATCTTTAAAACTCCCAGTATCATAACATCTAATATGATTGAAATGCTTGAATATAAAGTAAAAGATGTGAAATTGGCAGTAAATGAACGTGTGTTGATTGAACAGTGAATAATAAACTCTAAGTGCATCGTTGAGTTGTGGTTGTTTTAAGACACATCGTGAATCTTACCTCAGTTTCCTCCACGTCTCTCTATCGTGTTGATATTGACTTCCTGTTGTTTTTACAGCAGCTGTCCGGTCCAGCTCGCACCTTCATCCTCATCTTCATCCTCATCTTCATCGTCATCGTCATCTTCATCTTCATCCTCATCTCGTGTTGTAGGTCTGATTATTGGATCCCGCCAACATCTGTGTTTTACCCGCGTAACTTCATAGGAAGGGAAGAAGAAAATGATTCACCTGCAAACCAACACCTCCACGTGCCCCCGCAAAACTATCTCGACTGTCACATCAACGAATAACATTAGTTCCTATTGTGGAAAGAAAACGTTATCAATAAACAGCTTTACAATAAAATGAGCTCGAACTAATGACATAAGGACAATATAGTGATGTAAAGTGATGAAGTACATTAATTCAGGTACGTTGCTTGAGTAAAGTTTTCGGCCAATCATACTTTACTCGAGTATTTACCTTTTATTCGTTACTTTTTAGTCCACTACATTTATTTATTTAACAGTGGAGTTATCGTTTACATTCATGTTTATAATTATAGATTCAAAAAATGGAGTATGATTTATTTTATTTTATATGTTCCACAACCGTTCAATAAATCAAACAATTACTAATTTATTTCTCTGGACTATTATTTATTAATGTATTTTCACATTATTATTTATTTTGTATTCTCCATGTAACTTAACATTTTTATTTTCAATGCTTTAATGCTTTGGTGTTGCTTTGACTGGCTTTTTCTAAAATATTTCAGGCTCTAATTACTGTACATATCGTTTATTTCACTGTTATTTTCTAGATGCAGATTTATAATACAAAAAATAATTAACAAGAACATGAGAAATTATTACTTAAGAGGAATAGAAATAATCCATCAATATTTAAAGTAACTAAAGTTACCCCCAGATTTATCAGCTGCAACTTTAAATAGTAGAATTTCTACTATTTAATTGTAGTATTCTGATATAGTATATTTCTACTGTAGAAATATACTATATCAGAATAATACAATTATAATGCGTATTATTCTGAAATGGGAAGCTATCCTGAATGCATTAGACACAAGTCACAGTGGTATTTGTTAATATATACGTTTTAAATCTCACCTACAGATTCACAAGGCTTTGGTCCACAAAGTCACATTATCTATTTCTGCTATTTTCATTTCTGAGAGTAAAAGGATTTGTTGAAGCAGTAACTTCATTTGAGCTGGCCTGTATTAAATAAATGTCCACAGTGTCACTGAGGAGAGCTGCTGCCGTTTCCTTAAAGCTACACATCATATAATCATTTAACATTGTTTATCACATTAATACTTGAGTATTCAGCAATGAGCACTGAGCTGGGATCTTTCTTCAACCGTGAAACAACATAATGCAGAGTCATAATCATAATGTTTGAACTGGCTGATGTTTTGAACAATGATTCCTTTTGAACTGTCACTTTCCTCAAATAAGACGTCTAGGATCCATTGACCCCCCCATGTAAAGGGTCAGAGGTTAAGTCACAAACCACTACACACACCTGCATAATAAACGTAGTTTAAGTTCTTCTGGTGCTCTTACACATTATTTATTCATTTGTTTGTTTGTTTATGTTGCCTTTTAATTTACTTAAACCCATTTAAATCCTCTAATATCTCTCATTTAACTTTTAATTAAGTTTTCAAGGAATCTATTGAATTGACAGGCCAGAGGTTCACAACCTGTGGACCTCGACCCTCTGATGGGTCACGAGAAAATACTGAGGGGGCCCAAAGAAGATAAACAAGACAGGGGAGCAGAACAACCCTTTTATTCTACACACAATGCTTTTCTTTTTTCAGACTTCCTTCCAACCTTACCTCAGAAATAACCTATATTTTTCTTTTGTGTCCTATAACAACAAAACAAGAAGATTGTACACTCAGTAAAGCATATAATGCAATTTGTAATCCAGCTCGCAAACAGATCAATGATCAATCAGACTCGTGAAAACATAACCTACGAACTATTTGGTCAATTTGGTCGTAACTGATTTGCAACCAATCGCTAAGATCGATTACAAGGAGACATTTCTCTGTTTTATAGCATCGCAAATTAAAAAGTGGGGAACCTGTTGATTATAACTACAGCAAACGCTAAGAGGAGGTCAAGAAATGTTTAATTGTGTGAACGCATATCAAACATTTGACAAACAGTAAACTTACAGTAAAAAGTTGTATATATATATTTAATGAATATATACACACATGAAATGCTGCGGGTCGATAGATGACAAAGCATGAAAATATACACAATGATAATTGTGCAGTTGCATGAACACAAACTGCGAATGTTGTATAACATATTCTAAGAATCAACCTCGACTAAAACCTGAGTTTAACATTTAAAGCAAGATGGTTTCAAGTGTGGACTTGACACCACCACAGGAGAGCGAACGAGTGAAATGGAGCGAACACAAACATGATTTGGTTTGAAAAATGGTTCTGAAATGTTCAGAAAAATCTGTATTTCTGCCGCTGACAACAGATAAACACTTTGAGATGTGTGAATAATTACTCGGACACAACGTAGCCCTGTAAGTAGTAATTTGATGGTGCACACAAAAACGATCTCAGGCAGAAAAAAAATGATTACACTTTAGTTTGATACAGGTTGATACACTTTGTTACAGTACAAAATGATATCAAAAACCAACCTTTTGGCTTGACTTTATACAAAACAGGTTGTCCTTCATTTGCTCGTTCAGGAAAACTTGACACTCAAGGGCCTCGCCTTTTTGTTAATGTCAAAAACACTTACAGTATTCCAGTCATTGTACATGTGTGTGTCTGTCAAAGCATAATACAATCATCAGGGCTCAAGCTGAAACCGCCCGACTTCAATCAGATATGATCGTCCAACTTCCAGCACGTGACAAATAAAAGAGAAAGCAACTCTTCAGTGACAGATCGACGGCCCGCGCTGCAGAATCACAAGTGATGGAAGGTTTTCCTCTGAAGCAAAACTTCCACAGTTTAAATAAACAGAGGTGCAAAGAGTTCACTTCTGATCTTTGTCGAAAAAAAAACAGCTGAGTCATTTGAGGACGACTGACTTCAGGGAACAAGACGTCTTCTCTGGAACAAAAACCTCCAACGCTTCTCCACAGAGCTGAGCCTTTCTGGTTGTAGTACCTTTTCTTTACAACACCCGGGACTGTATACATTCACTGACTTGCATAAATGAAATCTGACTGTGACAGAGACCGATGTTGGGCGTCATGAGAGATGAGGCAGTGAGACGTTCACTGACAGTACCTGAACTCTGCCTTTTACAGTCTCCAGTGCAGAGCAGGGGGGAAATACAGTGACAGGAACTTGTCTGTGTGTGTGTGTGTTTGTGTGTGTCCGTTACAGTGGCAATGTAGTTGTAACTTAACTGATAAATTATGACCTCAAGTTCATAATCAGGCAAAAAGCATGAACAAATACACTAATGTTATCTGTGGTCAGATGAACTGATACTACTTATGTGTTGTGTATCTGTCATAATGTGAAAGATGTTTCCATTAATAAATATTGTTCCTCTCATGTCTGCATTAATTACCATTGTTGATTACTGTTTAATTTTACTTTGTGCAATTTTAAAATCTAAATATCTAAGGTCTTAATTGTTTTTTCAAAGGTATCAAAGCTGTAATCTTTGAGTATTTATTTGTCTATTTGGCCAAAAAAGAAGTTAAATCCGCTCATAAAATCACCACCGTGTGTAAATCCTTAAATCCAGGCAGTCTGCTAAAATCCCCAAATTAATAAAAAGCCCAGAGGACGTGAGCGCGGCGTCCTCAGCGGCGGCTCCGACCTGGTGGAGGTGGACGACCACTGCATCACGTCCCTGCAGAATGATCCAGGTCTGTGTGTTTGGTTGCCAGTGAGAGAAGAACGAGTCTCTGTCGTCTACTGCTTGGTCTGTTTCAGCTTCTCGATGTGATGACAGAGTTTGAGCGCCGGGCCGAGCTTCAGTCCCATGTACTTCATGATGACATCACTGCGCAGCAGCATCAGAGCCTTGCCATCAATCTCCTGTGAAAAAAAGGGAGGGGGGGGGCTGTCACTTCACAAATACTTCCTCATGGCATTTCTATCAACATGTCGATGACCTGGTTTGAATCATACTCTGCACATAAAGATGGACGACATAACAGCTCCCAAAAGGTGAAGCCAAATCCTCTTGATCGCCCCCAAGTGGCCTGCTCCACTATTGGTCATAAATCAAACCTCCTCCATGTTTGGCCCAGAACTGGCCCACACCCACCAATAAATGGGGTGTAACGTTATTATTGACAGCTGAGACTGACTCATGATTGGTTGATCGCATGTATCAGCAGGACTTTGCTTCCTTAGCTCCACCCCCAAATCACTGCCAATACTGCCTCCAAATATTAAAGATGGCTGCGTTTTTTGGGGGGATTTCGCAGCTTTTTGTCTGGATAATGGAAGGAAGTGGAGACTCTTGGTCCATCTTTATGTGCAGCCTATGGTTTAAATGTTGGAAGTGAATTCAACGAACATCAAACAAGACAAAGACAGAAGTTCACATGAAGGAAATACTCACATGTTTCCTAAACAGCTCGACATGTGGACCCAGAGTTTGGGGATCCGCCTGTTGGACGAACCGTATGACATCATCAACCGACCAGGCAGAGGCGTTGTTCCCTGAACCTTCCTTGTCCTGTTTCAAGTGGTCTGGTCCTGTTGTTGAGCTCGCTGCTCAAGATGGTGAGGGTGAGAGGGAAAAAAGGAATCAAACCAATGCCTAATATCTTTATTAGTTATTAAAGCATCTCCCCATTTTTTCATCTGTGTCACTAGCTTGAATGTGGGATGTGTATTTCTGCAGTGGTTTTGTGTAACGTGGGCAGGCAGCATGGCAAACCACCAGATTATGGATATATCTTTGTATGTTTTGTGTTATTTGTATGTTTCTTAGTATCACTAACATTTAAACCTAAATTTGGTCCTGTGTGTTTATGTGTGTGTGTGTGTGTGTGTTACATCCTACCCTCCACTCGTCTGTGTGCACACATCGGATCAAGCTCAGCCGGGTTGGAGCTGACGCGTCGCAGTGGCGGCGGTGTGTGGGTGTGTCCAGGGTAATATGGCCGCTCCTTCTTGGTTGCTCTGTAGTCCGATGCGGCGTGAATGGAGCGGGGGCTGGGGCTGGGGTCGTTCGTCGAGTCATCTTTGCGCAGGCCGTTTTCAGCGTGGGAAGGCGGTTCTGTTTCACGAGAGGGTGAGACAGCGTTAAAGACAAGGAGAGCAGTGGGTGGTGGTGAGTGAGTCACTTCATAATTTTGGCCTCAACAAAAACCAGAAGAATAAAATGGAGAGTGACCCTGACCTGATTTGGTCTTGTTGTAGAAGCGCGTGTTGTTGTTGAAGGGGCTGAACGGCTGCGAGCTGAAGAGACAGTCGCTCTCCAGATGCTGACACATGTTCTCCAGGAAGCGCAGCACCGAGGATGCACTGGAGACGGAGGGTAGCTTCACGTAGCGGATACCATGCTCCGACCTCACTGGAGGGGGGGGGGGGGGGGGGGGGGCAAGGAGATAAACATAAATAAGTCTGAATGCTGTATCTATTTATACACACACACACACAGACAAAGCATACATTCAAAGCGAAAGAAAAGCAGCAGATGGTTTAGGGTGATCACCCTCCCTCTATAATCACACACACACACACGCACACACACACACACAGACACGTTTCACCCAATCCCACACTCTGCACTGCACCCACCTACCCAAGCCAAGCCTGCACAAATCCACAAATTAAAGCCCCCTCCCCAACCCCACCCCACCCATAACTTTCCCAGTCTGGCCCCCCAAGGGAGACCCGATCCCAGAATCCCAAACCAGGTTAGACGCACATGTCACTTCTGATTACAGGAACGGTGCTCGCATCAGCTGCTGCCACAGGCACTGTCTTTTATTCCTCTTCTCTTTCTCACACACAGACACACACAGACACACAGACACACACAGACACACAGACACACACAACCTAAGAGTGAGTTTAAACCAATTTCACCAGACTGCTTGACATTTTCCAAAAGTGAGTTTTTGGCAAATAAGCTGATAAGAGCATTGATTTGCAATCAGCAGCTGCTTAGCATTAACACTGGAAACAGAGGGAAACAGCTAGCCAGGCTATGTCCAAATACATATATATATATATAAAAGTGTCCCAACTCTAAGGCCAATTCATTTACACATATCTGACTAGGAGACAGTTTCTTGAGTTGAACCAGGCACTTGAACCAAGACTCCAGGAAGTACTTTTCTAATTTGGATTTTCGGCAGAAAGAAAATATTATACACAACAATGAGCTTTAAATCCTAAAGTAGTTTCAAAAGAAAAACTGATTCCAGCTTCTCAAATGTGAGGATCTGCTCCTCTTCTCTGTTTCTGTATCACTTCATATTGAATACATTTGGTTTCTTCCAGAGATAAAATCCTTGTTTACTGCGTTTACCTCTGATGACCTCTCCTCCCGTGTGGGACTGGCTCTGCAGGAAGGACAGCAGCACTGACGGCTGGTACGTACAGTCCACGCAGGCCTGAACCGCTTGCTGCAGCACGGCATTGACCGGAGCCGGGCCGAAGTGATCCGGCAGCTGCTGCACGAGTTTCCGGTCGAGGTTCGGGCCGTAGTCCCCGTGCTTGTTCACGTAGACACAAACTAGGACATCACACAGAGAGGGAAGCATCGGCAAAGAAGAATAAAAACTTTTCAAACAATTTTAGTTGAACTGCGAATCCGCGAGAACGCGAGTGCACATCCAATCCTCTGACTCACCTGTGCAAACTACATTTGAGCTGTTGCTAAGGTTGTTGTTTTCGGCTGAGACGTGGCTGGAGCTCAGCCTGGTCTCTGGAGGCGGAGCTGTGACTGATGATGACCCCAGGGAGTGCTCCACCCGAGGCTTCTTCTGGTGCAAAAAAAGCAAACAAACCCTCTCTCATTACTCTTCTGCAACCTACAAAGGGCAGTTAGTTAATGATTTATCAAGAGCTGGGCCCTAACTCGTTCACCGCTATTCACCAAATGCACAGCAGCACCAAACAAAGCGGGTCTCCTCTGTACATTTTCATAAGGTATAAACATCCACTAAAGCCCCCCCCCCCCCCTGTCTTTCCTTGAAAAGTTCACCTCTGATCTCGCCTCCTCTTTATCAAAATCATTTCTGCCAAGATGCATATAGCATAAAATGACAGGGTCGCTGGCCCGCAGCATAACAGATTACTACTCCTCTGACATCTCACCTTGGGCTTGGGCCCTCTCTTCTTGTGTGGTCTGGGGGCCAGTTGAGTCTCAGTCCTGGCAGGGTTCTGTGGCGCCCCATTTACTGCTGCCGCTGCCGCCGCCGCCTCGGCCGCCGCCTTCAACAAAGCAATAGTCTGGGATTTGGGACGGCGACCTCGGACACCCTTTCGAACGGGGAGGGGCGGCAAGGGGTTGGGCAGTCGGTACGAGGTCTGCATGGAGGAGGAGGAGGTGGACGAGGAGCGACGGGTCGTGAGGGAGACAGAGGTGGAGGAAGCAGGGGCAAGGAGCGCACCAGGGAGGGTAACTAGAAAAACAGGACAAAGAAGGGAGAAGAGAGAGGGAGAGATAAATAATATATTGTTTTTCTTCCTGTATTTTCCTGCATTTAAAATAATAGGAGAGAAAGATAACGTAATAATCAACAGGCACCAAACAATATGTCACATTTCATTCTCACACCTAAGGGACAGTATTTTAGGGGTTTGTCCAGATTGAAATTGTTTTTTCAAAACTGATGAAGACATTTGTGGAGAGAGCCACAGCACAGAGGAAAACGATTCACTGGCCCTGCAGAGGAGATTTGTTAGGATTGTGAGATTGGCAGCTCCTTTGTATTAAACCCCTCCCTGCACCGAAATCAGAGTCAAAAGTCACGAGCCCCCGGAGACCTGCCTGCTCCAGAATTCATCAAAACCCCTTGGCTTCCAGCAACACAACAGAAGCAGTAGTTATGTTGATCCGATTTAAAGCCTTCCTCAAACAGCAAGATATTGGATTCTTGGGCCTGATTCCCATTATCCGACAATAAACTCACAATATCAATTTTAAATGTAATTTCTCATGTCAATATAAGAAATTCTGTTTTGTCCTATTCATGGCTTTGAGTGGTCATAAAGAAATGAAAATAATATAGAAGCAGTGTGTCTCTGAGTGTATTAAACAGCTTCTGTGGTTGAACTAAACCACTTGAAGGTGTTTTGAGAGTTTTGATGCAAATCATCAACAAAGAGCAATAAGCAAACAATGTTGATAATATATTCTTTGGATCGGATCAGCACTAGATTGCCCACATTCATAAATATCAGTCCTCTAAATATGTCTATATGTTTTTTTAAAGAAATTATGAATTATTATCTGAGAAACATGCTTAAAAAGCCTTATTTCACAATGTTAAAGAAAGTAAAAAAAAACTCCTGTATCCGTACCCTGATCAAGATCCACACCAAAATTTAAGTTTTGTTTCTTGAGTCATGTCCCACCTTTCCACAAAAAGTCAGGGAAACCGGCTGAGTACTTTTTTTGCTTAACTAACTAACAAGACAAAAGCAGGACCTCATTACAGAGGTAAAAAAATCCAGCAACAATACATGAAGGCCCTGTTGTGATCCCAGATAACCTCCAACTTAAAGACTTTGCTCTGGAAATTAAGAGGATTCTAAAATGTCAATCAGCTTAAGGACTCAATTGTAAAGCAAGTGAAAATAGAGTGTGAAAAGGTTTTACCCATTGTTCGGAAGACAGAGAAAAATAAATCACAAAGCAGTGGCCCCACCACGCTGCCGCTGCCTTCATTAGCCTGAGCGTGACTCTGTGATACGATCACACAATCATCACGGGGGAATGTGTGAAAGAAAGAGAGAAAATATAAGGGAGAGAGAAAGGGTGGAAAAGAGGAAGATAACCATCTCGTATTTCAATACAAATGCATTGGCTTGGTGAGAGCATGTGGAAACTCTCAAGGGGCCGGGGGCTTTCATCAGAGCCTCCCTCACTGAGGCGGTGTGGAGCGACTCTGGAAGGTTTACAGTATCCTCCGAGGGCCGGCCGGGGCACCCTGAAAGCTGCCTAATTGGGAAATGAGTGAAAGTGGGCGTAGAATAGAGCGGTGTTTTGTTTCAGGAGGACGAGAGTTCATTTTCTCACCGGGAGCAGTCGCACAAAGCTCGCACACGGAGGAGCGGCAGCGGCAGCCTGCGCGCACACTGCCACACTTATTCACACTGAGCCCCGAGACGTAAGCCCTACAAAGGCAGATCAAAAATTTGTTTGCAGGGCTCCAATCAGTATCAGTGGGTTTTAACACACCCAGGGAATCTGAGTCAGGGGCCCTCTTTGATCTGCTCCTGTTGTAGGGAGGAAAAATCTAATCCCTTCACATTATGTGACAGCAACATGCACCATTTTCCACCTCACCGATAAACTTAAAAAGACTAATCACCTCTGGATTTTAACTTTCAAAGATGAGCTGCTTACACGCTGATTTTATTCCACACTGTCCGACGGTGTCACATATATTCTGCATGAGCTTCATTGAAGTTATATGGTGTCGGCACAGACTGAATTATTTAAGACTAGAGCGCTGTGTTTCTTAATGGATGCACCATTTCATCAACTGGAACGATTTTGAATGGGCTGTTTATGGTTTTATGCACCGATCGCCATGAAAACTTTCTCTGCTTGGGTCTCAATTAAAGCTGAATGTTCAACTGCATTCACTTGATATTAGAACTGCATCCACCTAATATCATCATTAAAAGCATATCCATCTACTTTCAATTATTTAGTTAATAAAAAATGCAATTCACAATTTTCATTACGTCGCCAAGGAGGTTCTGTTTTCATCTGCTTTTGTTTGCTTGTTTATTTCTGTTGGTTAGTAAGATAAAAAAAATGTGCAGGATTGATTATGAAACTTAACCCTAACCATAATTTCTTTAACATTGCATGATAGGACTTTAAAAAGAATAGAGTTTCTCAGAGAATAATGAATGAATCTTTAGATATGCTTAAGGGACTGATAATTGTGTGTTAATTTGGTGCAGATACAAATCAAAATGCAGCGCTAGTGAAACTTCATGTGGTTTCATGAGGGGGAGTGTGTGGCCTTTACGTAGATATGCACTCTACTGAAAGTTTAATTGACAAATTAAAAATACATATCACAATATCCAAGACACCAAAGTTTTCAAATTGCTTAACCTTCTCAACCAGCCAAAATCATTAAATTAAAAATGACACAAAACAGAGAAAAGCAGCAAATCTTCAAATGAACAAAGCTTGAATCCGAGAAAAAGTCTTGTGTCTTTACTCAGAAAACTATTTGACTAAATCATCAAACCAAAGAAACATGATTCGCACAAGAGCCCAGAGCTACGGTTGAAATCTAAAATGTTTTCTGTAATTTGACTAAAACTGAATAATTAAATCTTCCCAAAAAAAGCTTTAAAAAAAACGTGAGTAAGGAATCCAGCATGCAACCAAACAAAGACATATGGTTCTGATCATGACGATATAATTCCAACTCGACCCAATGACCTGAGTAAGCCACTGCCCGAGGAAACGTGTGTGTGTGTGTGTCTGTGGGTCCCTGTGTGCGATATGGGTGTGTGTGTGTTACACACGCATGAGAACGGGGTCATAGAGAAGTGTGTCTGCAGTCTGGGGGTGTTGGGGGAGGGGCACCACAGAGTTGCCTCTCATCTAATTACACCCCCCAACACACACGCATATATACATACACACACACCCCTACATGGCGAGCAGCCTCGATGGAAACAGTCGAAACACACACAGGATGTTCTTTCGAGAAGATTTAAAGCTGCATGACACTCGTGAACTGCAGATTCAGGTGTGTGTGTGTGTGTGTCTGTGTGTGTGACTGCACACTAGATAACAGAGGAGGGGAAGTGCCTTAAACAGCTTCAGGCCACAGAGTAAAACCACAACAATAGTCCCTGCACAAATTCTCAAGTCTAAAAGACCAAATAAAACTCCCGACTGTGACTTGTGTGAATGTTGAACTTAACTTGACAGATGCATATAATTAGTGTAGTGAAAATATTTGATATCCACTAATCCTCTCCTGAGCCTTGTGCAAACTAATTCCCGAAGCTTTATACACACACAAAAATCACATGATCAAAAACACATGCAGCCCTGAAGTTGATTACCGCAGAGGATACTGTTAAATCTCCAGACTCTCTGAGTGACGGGGGCCACTGGTCTCTGTACAGTGAATCTGAATCAATCTAAAGAAACATAGAAAAATTATTTACTCTCAACGAGGAGGCGGCTGCACCACGAACAAGGAGAGCATGGTTTTCCCTCACTTGACTTTTTTCTGCTTCACCAGGACAATGAAATTCACCTTAAGTATCAAATGTGAAAAGTATCAAAAATAAACAAGCTATTTTTAAGACGTGACAACTTCCTGAATTGAGAACGTGATTGAACTGACTTGCGTTTGTGCAGTTTTCACAAATTCTAATACATTACATTACAGGGACACTCCAAAGCACCATTAATACCTCTATAGCCTCTACTTCCCTTCACTAAAGCTGCACAACTAATCATGAAGCATTCTATAAAACACAACACATGTAGTACAAACTTTTTTTTTGTTGCATTTATCTAAAAAGAAAAACTTTGCAAAATTGAAACTCACCAGGAAATACCCCTCCAAAAAACTTCACTGCTACTGTGTTTTGCAGTAGCAGAAGTATTTGCAGAAGCAGCAGCAGCGGTAATGATAGTAAAGCCTGGAACAATACAAGTCACTCAGTACAGTTGCTTCCTGGTTCCCTCTTTGGTGCAACTCTTTCTGCTTCAGCCGGTGTTTGATCTGTTTTTCCTCTGGACTTCTCTCTCTTCCCAACTTCAAAACTCTCTCCTCTTCTACACTAAGTTTTCTATTTTTCCGCCTCTTCCTTCTCTGTTCTGCCGGCAGTAGTCCACAACAAAGCCCACGCTTCTGCTTCTGCTGCTGGTCGAAGCTTCCCTTCCAATGAATGGACAGGAGGAGGAGGAGGAGGAGAAGGAGGAGGAGGAGGAAGAGGAGGAGGAGGGTGTGTGTTTGGATTTGCATAGAGGCTTGGGTAGAGTGAGGGAGGGAGGGAGGGAGGAGTGGGGTTGGTGGTTGTGGTGAGCAAGGAGTGTAGGGGGGGGGGGCAGCTCTTTATTCATGTTATCTGTAGGCCATATCGACAGTCTACATCAGTCACCTGCTTCTAAGCAAGTCTCTCAGGGAGGGGGGAGATGACGCAGGGGAGGGAGAGAGAGGGCTGAACGGCGGGGGCTCCGAGAGCGGATGGGGGATGGGAAGAAGGGAAGAGGGGAAGAGGGGTGGGGGGGGGACGGGGGGGGTAAAAGGTTAAACTGGATCTGAAGAGTTCCTGATTGAAACGGGTGGAAGGGGCAAAACTCATGGAGTTGGCGCAAACAGAAGCCAGCGTTCTCTCAACACTCTCTCTCTATGTCTCTCTCTCTCTCGCTCTCAAGCCCCAGAGGGATCCCCCCCCCCCCACACACACACACACACACACACACACACACACACACACGCACACACACACACACACACGCACACACGCACACACGCACACACTCAGTTGTAACCCTATAGCCCACTCAGACATTCCCCCTGATGAGAGATGGCCGGGTCCCGCGTCAGGAAACAGTGGCATGGTCGGATGTCACCCCGGCTCTGGAACAATGTGGAGCAGAGCAGCCGGAGGAAGCCGGCCGGGGAAAAGTCCCTCATCGCACAAACGTCTTAAAACGGTTACGATGCAAATTCAAGAAAGAAAAAAAAAATCTCTTGGATAAGTGTCCTGAACTTTGAATCGTCATCCTCTCTCGGCCTGTTTAAATCATGTGTCAACATTCTGTGCTTTTAACATCTGCTTTTAGTTTTCCAAGACTAATTAGAGTCACTGATTCCTGTAGCCTATGCTGAATGTTCTTTGTTTTTCATCTGCTTGCTGTGTTTAGTATGTTTGTGTGTGTGTGTGTAAAACTGCTTTCAGACAGAGCACCAGAAAATTGAAAACAACACAAAGAAAACAAATATCTCAGGATGAAAATGAGGAGCAACAGAAGAAGATGTCAACTTGGAAAGACAAGATATTCTTCTGCCTCTTCTGTGGCTCTTCAAGAAATGTGTTGATGAGGGCCGACTCTGGTGTTGATGTGCTAATTGTGTAAATGTATTATTTGTCCCTTCGTATATATTTTATATTTCAGACTTTTTTCCTTCCTTGACCAGGACTTCCTGGTTAAATAAAAGATAAATGAAAAAATATAATTATTTGACTTTCACATCAGGACCTTGAGAGTTTGATTTGTTTATTCAATGTAAATATGAAAGAAGGTTAATGTTGCAGTAAAATAAAAAATCTAGGAGTTTACAACAAAAGGCCGCAATACATTTATCAACTGCTTTTAAGGATACCACTGATATAATGTTTTGTTTGATACCTTAGGCCTATATAAAAATAAATTACCATTGTTTCCATCTACATTAATCCCAAAAATTAAATACAAGGTCATTTCTGTTCAAACATAATTTATAAGCTGACAAAAGTTGTGTTATTTTGCCCTAAATAGATCAAATCTACAACATCTGTTTCTACTTGTATGGAGCCATTGTGTTCTTCATACATTATTCAAAAAGGATTATTCTGCATTTTGACCCAGTTTAACAAAGACATCACACAAAAACCCAAATTAAAATATACACTACAAATCCAAAATATTTTGAATGATGATTCGTGCACAAACTGTTCAAAAAGCAGAAACATTAGAAATCCTTTGAAACTTCTTACCCAAAATACGTATGTGGTTCACAACGAGACAAATCTGATGAAAGCTAATTAGACATTTTAAATGTAGTGGTAATTACAGATCCTCGCTGCCTCTTTCGTATGCAGAGCTAATTAACGCTCATTAACACCTCAACCCGGCTCTACTTATTCACTTACATGCACACAAACATCGCTGTCTGCTAATTTACATGATCCTCTCCTCCACGTCTGTTTCTCTCCAAACTGCGCCCGCACTCATTTGAAAGCACAGACTGTAGCTGAAATACACGTGTGAGTGCATCTGTTGCACAAAGCTGCCTCGGTCTGTTGTGTAGTGAACGGCCACAAACTCTGGTGTTGTTTCCAAACCAGGTCGGACCATTCAGATTTGTTAAACCTCTGGTAGATGGACTTCTATAAAAAAACTTCCACCAGTGAAAAAACCGTCATGGCCGTGCCGACCTGAAGCAAAGCTGAGCTACTGTGGCCATTTATTCTACTTAGCTAGCTATCTTGTAACATGCACATGACTCTGGATATTCTCTCGAAATTATCCGAAGGGGCTGCGTGCGAGATCACAAATGTCAGAGTCAGTTGCTTCAGACATTCTCCAGAGTAAAAACTCTAAGAATGTCCGAATGAGCCCACGTGCCAATACATCACAAACATTTCTAGAATAGGCGAAGCTTTTCTAACACGTGATGGACACAAAAGTGAAATATCTCCGGATGAGAATGAGGCGCCGTGCACAAGGAAGATGCTGGCGAAGGTGTAAACTTGGAAAGACAACGACGTTCAAGAGCTTTCGGTGCTAACGGCCGAAACGTGGCGTCCTGCCTCCAACGTGCTCCAGGCCGTTCTCCACATGTGAAAGGCAAAGTCCGGAGAAAGTCCAGACCTGAATGTCCAGACATGTTATGACAGACGTGCAACTGCTGTCATCCATCAACTGAGAGAAGGAAACCCAAACACACATATAACACTCGCAACAAGTTTGCACACCTATCCTTGTTAGGCATTAACTTCCATTCATTCTGAACAGCCCTTGCCAAAAGCTTATCCCTAAATCATGACCAATTCATACCTTCACCTTGACCTAACCACAATCTAACCACTAACTATTACCAAGACCTTAGAAACTATGTTTTGTCTCATCAGGACCAGGCTTTGATCCCCATAAGGGAATCCTTACAAGTTCTGTGCAAGTTCTAATGAGATATCAAAATCTTAGCCATCCCTACTGCATAACCCTAATCCAAATCTAATTCTAACCCTAAAGACAGGTCTTCACCTTCAAACAACGTTTTGGAAAAGTGAGGACCATCCAGAATGTCCTCACTCTGTAAGGTGTCTGCTCAAAATGGTCCTGACAAATATACAAGAGCACAGACACAGACAGCCTGGGCTACTCCAGAGCCACATGTCCCCTGACCAGTGACAGGGTGAAGGGGAGGAACTGGCTGGAGCTGATCAAACATTAACAGCCAACAAGAGGACGATTGATATTTATTACCACTGCTAAACCTTATCCACACCACAAACTTCAGAATCTTAAGATGCCTCTGCCGTTCGTCAAAGTGATTTTGACGGATGGCAAATGTCGAAATATCTGCAAAAGAAACTAAACAGCTTAAGAGAAGCTCATGTGGAGACATGCAACTGTAACTGCAGAGTGTAATTACTGTATAATTACATCCAGATTGATTACGAATAGTTCAGATGTGCCTGCACTCTTCAACAATGTCAACTGAAGCTCTAATTTCTGCAGACACAAGAAGTGTCTTTGTCTGTGGGGTTCAGGGCTTTAAAAAAAAAACTGGAACAAGAACAGTATTCAGTAGAGTTCATAGCAAGAGACTTCGTCAAATGTAGCACAGTCATCGATCATTATTCCCTTAATGGGCCTGATCTATCAAGATTCATGAATTATTCCCCTGGGAAATTGGAGAAAATGTTTATTCCACAATGTTAAACAAACAAACAAACAAACAAACTGAAGGGTGAAAACATAACTTCCTTGGCAGAGATAAAAAATAAGGAGGATATGAAAACACACTGAAGATAGCTCCTATTATCAGATCGCACAAATTACAGTCAGGCCTCACAACCCCAACAAACAAAACACAAGTTTCTAAACAGCTTCTGATCCTGTAACGATGCCACAGACGCATCAGAATCTGTGCTTGTGCTGCCCTCTAGAGGTAAAGCTGGATCATCTCCTTTCAGATGATCTCTCGGTGATACAAGACCTTCTACAATAAGAACAACAACAATTACTTATTGACCCAAAAGAGCAGAGTCTCACAAAGAAAATAATGTAGAGTTATTAAAAAAAATCTGTGGGAGTGAACAATAAATCTGAATCTTATATGAACTTTGGTCACAGTCAATAAGCACATGAGCTGAATTATCATTCTTTAGAAATTATGGTATATAAAACGTAATCAATTTAGTTAGATATAATATTAATTTGCTTTTCACAAGGGGGTTAGGGTTAATTCCATTAATATATGTAAATTTATATATATTAATGGAATCACGGCTAGAAGACAATACGTTAATTTATCTCAATCATAGACTCAATAGTAACTGCTCTCCAAAGTGAAACAACAAAAGCGTTTCTATCGCCACCTGGTGGCTGGCGGCAGCACAGGTCATAAACTCTGTCTCTAAGACATGGACTACTCTAAGGAGTCAAAATCCACACCAGAACAAACTTCAGTCAAAATACACACCAGTTTATTTCAACTACAGCTGCTGTCATTGTAAGTCGTTCTTAACACAATGATGTTTATAAGTTTAGTTAAGTTTAGTTACATGCTCTAAAAATAGGATAAAATGTCCTGATTGACAGCTGAGAATGACTCCTGATTGGTCGAGCATGTGTATCAGCGGGACCTTGATACTGAAGCTCCATCCCTCGATCACAACTGTGCAGACTCTGGCTCCAAATGTACAAGATGGCAGCGTTCTAATCCAGGATTTTTTGGCTTAATTGTAAGTATATCACCTAACCTGTGGTATCAGCAGCAGCTCTATCATCTGTTTATCTATACACACAAAGCTGCTCCTATCACTTGGAACTCACAATGTCCACGAGTCACAAACAAACTGCGTTTTAAAACAAGCAATAAACCAGAAGAACTTACAGTAGTTTCCGGGCGGCTGGAGGCTGTGCTTCGTCAGAGAACACCAGCCGACGGGGAAGATGTCTCTGGAATCGAAGGGGCACCAGTAGTCGAAGGCGCCTCGCCAGCCGTCAAACATGACGAAAATCTCCTGACCCCTGACCTCTCCCACTGTGGCAGGACAAATCAAGTAGGGGTTCTTCCTGTCCACCGCCTCCAGCTTCATACCAGGCTGGAAGTAGTTTTTAACAGGGCTGGCCGGATCCTACATACACAAATTTACACAAACAAAACAGTTGTTTCAGGATCAATACGGAAATGTACTGGCCTTGTTGGAATCAACCTTCTGGTTCTTGTTACCTTCTTAAAAGCAGAGGCAGGGGCCATCTCCGCTCCGCTCAGCGTCCGCAGCAGGAACATGGGCCACGAGGAGGCGTTCATCCTGAAACCTGTGTCACAACAGTTCCATTTAAACCGAGGCACCTTCTCCTTCATATTTCTGTGGGTTATTTTACTGTTGGCAATAATGAAAATCTATTTCTTTGTGTTAATGCTGGATTTTGTTAAGAGTAGAAATTTCACAGATTCATAAATTACAGTTTATTTCTCTTTATTTCCATTATTGTTTACACTTCTTTATCACCTGCCCTGCATCTTCTAATCAGCTCACCGCTGGTGGTGTTTACATTAATCCAATCAGATTTGCCAGGATCTCAATAAGCCAATCATGTCATTACTCCCAAACTTTGAATCTGCTCTCCTCTCTGTCACTGTTATTTCAGTGATTCTGTGCCAGCCTCCTCCCGGTGTCTCCTCCAGGTTAAACAACCTGGCCGAGTCCTGCTGAGTCCACTTATCTAATCTCCTTCACATCAACAGGATTCTCTAGATCCCATCAACCACCAGCAGTGTCCGCACCCTATGCAGCCACACCCCCTCTCCACCTCGATGACATCATGAAGGGTGTAAACGCCAAATGGACTCTCATTTATATCACATCCCTTTCATCTCTTATTGTGCATTGTAACAAATTTAGTTAATTTTTAAATCAAATGTATTTATTCAAACAACAAACAATGACATGTAAACACTGGGATGTCTCACCCAGCGGGGGCTGCAGCATGTCTCCGTTCCTCTCGCAGGTTCCTATTGGCTGGATGTCCGACGAGTCGATCAGCCGCCAGAAGTCGTTGGTGTTGTCGCTGCCGTCCAGCCGCAGACGGAGACGAGTTCCCATCATGCCCATCACCGTCGCGATGCACACCGAGTTGGAGTTGCGAGGGTCCCGCGCCTCCAGTTTCATCCCTGCTTTGAAGTCGTTGGCGGGGGGGAGTCTGGACTGCACAGGGACAGAAAGAGAGCCTCGGGTCAAATTGGGAACAATGACCAGTGTGATCATTGACGTTACGTTGTGATTTCAGTTGACTCAGATCATGAGTTTCTCCAGTGAGAGGGGGTCATAAAATCTGGTTCTTGTAAACAAGTTAGAGTCCTGAGCACAATGAGTCTTAGAATTAATTTACAGTAAGTAAAGGAATAAGTTGTCAGTGTTCTTCAGTTGTGTTATGGTCGACAAATCCCACATAAACCCAACAATTGTGTGTCTGTGGTCCTGAGACCATTTGTTCTGCCTGCAGACGGAAATCTTTAAAAATGACACAAACAACCACTTTTCAAATGTAAAGTAAGATAGTTTTCACTAACAGGTGTAAATCAGGTATCGACTGTTTCCAGAAATGGCACGTACTAATTTTACTTCACATTGTAAAATAGAGCAATAATGGAGCCGCGTGACGAAGAGGAATAAAAAAGATCATTGTTGGTCTTCGCTGACAAGTAGCAAAACATAGAATATCCCCAAACGTCTGCTGCTTGTCCACGGCAGACTGTATTTACCACTATATATTCTTATATATTTATATATTTATATATATTTTTTTTTCTGTTGTTTTTTATATAGATATATACTTTATTGTACTATCCACTCCAGCAGCACAAGAACACTTTCCTTATGGACACTGACACAATCACATCATTGCATTCCATTCCTGTATCTGTAAATATGTTCTCCGTATGTGATTTATGGATGTATGTCAGTGATGTGTTTAAGTGTATAAGCTACTGGATGATCTAAATTTCCCACGGGATTAATAAAGTGTCCATCTATCTATCTATCTATCTATCTATCTATCTATCTATCTATCTATTTAGCGAAACAGAATATCATCTACGGAGACAGCATAAGGAAAAGGTACGAGAAGGATACAGATCAGCTACCTGTTTGAAGCATGTTGGCGAAGCTGCAACGGAAGACGTTTGTCTCAGATAATCTTCCCAGCTGAACGGTTCTGGAAAGAAAACAGAAAACAATCCACAGATTATTCAAAGAAACTGTGAACGAAAGCACAGCAGTGACGACTATGGTCTGACCTTAACAAATCTGAGCTCTTTACTGGAAGATATGAGTCTGTCAGGCTTGAGAAACACTTCAAGAAGAATTGATCTAAGTATCATAAGTATCATCATAAAGCAGGAAGCAAAAGAAAAATAAGTCTCATTTAAGTGAATCATTATAATGTGTTCCTAAATAAATTGTCACCTCTGCCAGTGAGCTTATGTTTTCATCCTAGTGAGTTTGTTAGTTTGTCAACAGCAATAAACAAAAACAAATATTTTGCATGAATTTTGGTGGAAGGATGAGACATGACCATTTCATTTTAGCATGTACCATGGACAAAATTGTTGGATCCAGAAATATTTAACCCTGTCTTTAAATTTGTGGAATCTGGCTAATTGGTTTTGACATTTTCATTGATTTCTATGCAGGAACGTTGATCAAACCGAATCAGGCATCTTTATCTGTGAGTGTCTGCAAAGTGGTGCAGCTCCATTGAGTTCAAGGGGACTGCTGGGCCTTCTACTGCCAGTTTGGATGAAAAATGAATTGCAGAGAGGAAAATGACAATTTTATGCTTGTTTATCCCAAATCTGCAGACTTCACAGAGATTTATAAGAAACATATTTACATGAAATTTTTTTTGTAAATGAGTTTGTTGGAGAGATTAACGTGTAATATGTGAAAGCTTTTTTCAACCCAACCTTAGCCTTTATTGAAAAATACTTTACAGCCCACTGATCACTGCTGATGCAAGTACTGACACATAACTGGGTTAATCAAAAAAAAACTATTAACTTAAAAAGTTTTGAATCATTAATAAAAGGATGAGCAATGAAAGGAAATAAGCCAGAAATGAAAACTGCCAACCGTTGGATTTGTCGAGGGCAGAGCCTGCTGTGATGCTGCTCCCCCTCTCCTTCTTCTCCTCTTTTTGATCTGAAATCAAAACAGTGATTGAAGCGCTCATCACTTTGGGAGCTTCAGACATGCAGACTTTAATTACTGTGAGAATGAAGCCATTAAACCTCCGACTGTAATAGTTCTGAGAAAAATAAACGTCCAGAATACCAAACAGCAAAAAGTCTAATTACATCTGGAAGCCTGTTAATATGAGAATGTAGTAGCCGGCAGCTTTGTGGAGACCTACCTCTGTGTGGAGTTCGGCCCATGACGACCAGAGTCAAAGTGCTGCTGCAGAGGAGGTGATGTCCGACCGACTGCAGAAGAGACAGATACAAAACTTTATCAGAATAGTCACAGAATGCCAGAAGGCACAGACCTGCTCTAATGTAGTCTGTAGAGTAAACTGAATGTCCTGGGAAATTACTATTTCTATTATTTTATTTTTTAATGAATGTAATTTATTAGCTGCACAGGTCTACGTTTTATACTTTTGTATTGTATTATATATGTGTCATTAATATATTGTGTTAATACCTTTTCAAGCAATTTGGCCTGTTGTTGAGATGGACTCTGAACTATGTACTCAACAATAGACTGAACCAGTTAACAATTAATGTCTGAGTGGCCATAACCTGAAATAACTTATTCCACTGTTCTAAACACAGAGTGACACGTTGCTTCATTCCCATACAAACAAGCTGAAGCTTCTTTTGACTCAATCCCACGTTCACAGTCCTGCAGCAGTAAATATTCAGCAGTAAATGTGAATCAATCGATGGCTGAGTGTGTTTTAATTTTTTGGAGAAATACGTCAAGCTACATATTTATAACATCAACAACGTAGCACTAGGTTGTTAGTCTGTACTTTATAGGGATGGACGGGCCTAAGGAACAGAGGCGATAATGCATTTTTCCGATTGTATCATGAAATCTAATCTTTAAACTCCCAACTTCCTCCCAATGAGAAAACATTCTACAATTTTGTGAAACTTCAAATAAAAAAATCTACAACATTTACAACTTGTGCATTCGATCCTAATAATAACATCTACTTGTATTAGTGAGAACGATAAATAATCATCATGCAGAATGAACACTAACAACATGTGCTGATGCAAGAGCGTTTGAAACTAAAAAGTAGCATGTGTTGTCCATATGAACTCCTCTGGCCAAACTGTTTGAGTTAGCAGCTCCGCCACATTAACTTCTGATGCACTGTAACAACAACCCATCACATACAAATTGTTACCACACTGTTTATGCTGAAAATCTGCCAGAAAAATCCAGATTAGGTTTGCAAAAACTCTCAGCATGGTCCCACTGCAGAGACAGGGCGTTCATGGTGAAGGTCCAAATGAAGCATGGAGACAGTCTAAGCAAGCAGAGCATCAAAAGCAGTGATCCAGTCCAAATGAAATACCAAGAATCCAAAAGTTAAAATCTCTCCAGAGGCCAAACAATGTCTCCTTTACTTAGGATTAAAAATGTTGGCATCTGCAAAGCAGTGTGGCTGCTTCTCCCTCTGAAGACCCTTCTGTCTCTGCAGCGGAACCCATTGAGTCACAAGGAGCCATAAAGATTCCAAGCTGCCATAAAAAGCCATTAAGACGTGTGGATGTGGGACATCTGCTGGATCACATGAAAAGGATTCCAGTTCGGCAGCTCGCTCCGCTTCAGGCTGCTCCAGTGTTTGCACTGGTCTGTCTGCCTAACTCAAGAGGGTCAGACAAAACCGCCCCGAAGACCAGGAAGCACTTAACTTTTACAACCTCCACTTCCACTTAGGCCGCCACTGATCTGGGATTAGTGTGATGCTCACAAACCTGAAGAACGACCCCCGGCCTGGTTTCAGGAGCCGGTTCAACTGTCGTTTGATATGAGGAACTGTCAAAGGTTACAGATAATATTTCAACTATACTTTGCACAGAGAAATCATTGCTATGATAGTAAAAAAAATCTAAAAGCTGCATTACAAAGCATTTGACTTTTGGATGTTTGCTGCTCACACAAATTTGAGTTACTTCACATAAAAAAGCAGCAGTTCCAATTACACTTAAGCTGCAAGTAAATTAGTTATAAATTAATTATACAGTCAATTACCTTTACGAGAATTTATTTCAATAAGTCTATAAAAGTTTGTTAAAGTTGTGTTAAAGTTCCCAGAGATGAAGCTTGTGGCTTAAACATTCAATGTTTCCAAAAATAGTAAATTAACAGCTTTTCTCTGTCAAGTAGCAAACTCAGATTTGGCAAGTTTTTATTAAAATGAGCTTTGATTGATTTTACAGTGATTGGTTTTAGATAAATTGTCCCACTTTACATGTTAACACCGCACCGGACAAATGCTTACACAAAGTCAGTGGATTTTTTTCTTCAAACAAATATGGCCTTAACTTATAATGTTTCTCCTATTTAGAATAAATCTGAAGAATCTGAAGAACGATAAAAATGTAAAAAAAAACAGAAATAGACTTTACTCTGTTTTCATCATTATCTTCCAAAATTATTTCTGCCTCTTCAAACTTGTAAGAGCTGAAACTGATCACTATTGTCAACACTGTATAATCTCATAATATGTTTCTTTATTAACTGATTCCTCATTAAGTTAATAACATGTCAGAAAATGCTGAAAATGTCAAAAGTTTAGTCTTTATTTTTTATCTGAAATGCCACAAACTCTGTTTGCTGCAGTGAGGCTGTGCTTCTCTTCTTTGTTTTATTTGACAGTAAAACAAAATTTAATTAGGTTTCTAACTTTTTCTGAATGATATAAAGATGTTTTATAGACAAAAACATCCAAACAACTGAGAACCTGCAGCTTGATGATATCAATATTTGTCACCTGAAAAATAACAAAATAATTCATAAGATTTACATGTTGTCACATTTAAGAAGTTTGAGCCACCGCATTTTTAGATTTGTTTTGCTTGTGGAATAATTTGAAATGATCATTGACTGTTATAGTAATTAATATAATAACCAATAGTTTCCATCCATTACTTTAAATTAGGACTTTGTGATAAAACAGTGTAATCGCCATGTAATTACTATCCCCATATATTTATATATTGATCCACTGTGGGAGCTTAGTAAAAGGAGGTTTAGAAGTTACAGCCACCTCATGTTTGGATTTTTGAATCATAAATAATTGAAATTAAAGTAGAATGTTACACTAATTAATAAATCAACCATTAGAGCTGGTGCGAGGCTTAGGGGTATGAGCTCCTGGGGGGCCTCACCTCCAGGATCATCTCTTAAGATGTTATTTCATCAATATGCAGCCTGAATATTTAATTAATTTATCTCAGCAGAACCTTTAAGACACTTTACATCAAACCTCCGTGGAACCAGGAAGCATCAATGAGAGTATTTCTCAGCTTAATGTATGTGAGGAGGTTTAACACATTATTGATCAACCCCAGGTTTGTAGAAGTGTTTCCTCACGAAGTGTTTCCTCACAAATGAGAACCTGCATCTTGATGATATTTGGTAAATAATCATTTGTCAAATTTACAGTGAGGATTAAAAACAGAGAAATAGCAGCAAATTATTAAATTTTAGAAGTTAGAGACACCAGATTTCGATTTACTTGCTTCCTAAACGATTGAAATGATAATTGACTGATAGAATAAAGACTAAATCAGGCATGGGTGCTGCTGAGGGGTGCGAGCCGCTGCAGGGCGTCACCTCCACGATCACTTAACATGTAATGTCATCAATATACAGCCTGGATATTTAATTTATTTATTTCAGCAGAACATTCTTAAGAAGCTTTACATCAAACCTATGGAGGAACCAGGAAGCGTCAGTGGGAGCATTTATCAGTTTTGTGTCTGACTCGGGGGAAAGAAAAAGAGGCTGAACAAGCAGAAAATAACATTGGAACGTGAAAGGGAAGTGCGTGACGCATTTTGGTTTGGGTTACGGTCACGTTTAGTGGGCGGGACGGTGCTGATTATTAACTATAAACACCTCTAACGTTACATCACAACAACAACAACAACAAAAACCCGATGCTAGAAGACAGCGGGGATGAGAAGGTTGTCCTCCTCTCAGGGTAAACAGCCAGTAAACGGAGGATCTGCAGAGGAGCCACAGTGCGCACCAGGCTGCTCCTCCCGGGGAAACACGCTGTGCCACCTACCCCTGCACCGCGCGCTCCGACCGCAGCGCGAGCACGTCCGCTCGTTTTTTTCTTATTTCTCACCGCAGCCCGCAAAGAAAACGCGAGGGGGAATCGAACGTGGGGTGGGGGTGTAAAAAAAGAACGAGGCATGAGTGGTACCAACCGTGCGAGCAGCAGATCCCCTCACTTTCTATCAGATGCAAGCCGCCATGTTCGCTGCAGCTCCGCGCATGTCCACCACGCAGTGCTGTAATTCATATTTTTCCACTGGAGGAAAAAAAAAAAAAAAAAAAAAGAACAAATACCCACACAACCGCTCACTCACTCACATAACGGACACAGAAGGGGGAATTAATTAATGAGCAGGATGTAGTGTCCGGTCGGGCTCTGATGTTAAACTACAGGTCACGTGAGAACGAAAAGACGTGAAGCTTCCTGTTCCTCCTGCAGGAGAAGCTGGTGACAGACAAATAAAGACCTGACGCAAAGGTGAGGAATCAATAACACAAGCAATAGGTTTTTCATTAAAGAACAGAAGTTCGATATGTATGGCTGTCTATGGTGTAAGCACAGTGAGGAGGTTTCAACAAGTAGTGGATCAAATACAGATTTGTTATATAATATCATTTGTTTTCGCTGTTTAACTTTATTTAATTAATCAAATGTACCATTATCAATATATCAACCAATAGCTTCAATCAGTTACTTTTAATTGGGGCTTGGTGATAGAAGCTATAATTCTCACAATATAATTTTCATCAGAATAACAAAGGTTCAATATATATTGATATATGTATATAGTGCTTGTACTGTCACAGTCAGGAGGTTTAACATATAATCGATCTACTACACATTTGTTATAAGTTTTTGCTGTTTATCAAGTGACAGAAAACACAGAGAAAAAGTAGCAAAGTATCACATTTTATAAGTTTGGACTTGAGAAATAACTTAAATGATCATCGACTGTACATTAATCAATAAATCAACCGATTGTTTCAAGTTCACCAAGTGGGAAATGTATTGACATAATTATCAATGGTTGTGAATTGTGTTTTTTTTTTCAGTATAATATTTAAGTTACTGTAAATGATAATCGAATGTTACAATAATGAATAGATCAATAAGTCATTTCAATCCATTACTGTGATTTATGGCTTATGGTTAAATTCTGATATATTGATTTAATGCTGATCCATTGTGTGAGCTCATTGAGGAGGAATAACACACAATTGATCAACCTCAGATTTGTTAAATGTTTCTGTTGTTTTTCAAGTGTTTTTCATTCTCTGCTTGTAAAGAAGTTTAAAACCACAACCTTCATCCAGACATTGGAAAGGGCCTATCGCAATGCTGCTTTCGATTGTGCGTTCAGCTGTTTACCGAAAGGTTGGTGGTTTGAGTCCGACCAGGGACGACATGTTTTTATGCTAATTAACTATTTGTGTATGTTATCCAATCTCACAATGTCATCCTGTGTAGCAATTGGCCCAGATCCAATATCACATTGGACATGAAAGCCACAATTGGCTGGAGAGATTGGAGTCTAGACGCTGCGGAAACAGAATTTGGCTATTAAGCTACAGGTTGGTGGTCCACCATGGTATAACAAGCTTTTACGCTAACTTCCTCATTGTGGGACCGATAACTGTTCTCCAATATCTATACGTCATCCAACCTCACAATGGAAAGCAGGGCCGCGATTGCAGCTATCCAATTTCATCCCGGGTAGCAATTGGCCTTAATCCAGTCTCACATTGGAATTGAAAGCCATGATTGGATGAGAAGACTGGAGCTCAGACGCTGGGAGAACGACATTCGACTATTTAGCTACAGGTTGGTGGCTGAGCCCACTCAGGAGTGACATGCTTAAGCTAACTTCTTGCACTTCTCTCAATTTAACACTCAGCACTCATTTGAATGGAATAAGTCAGATGTTGCAGCTGAACCGGGACCCAGTTACTACACAGATCTGACAGAAATACATTTAATTTCACTATTTCGTCTCAGTAACCATATTAATTTGAAATCATGTGTGGTTTATTATAATATTATAGATATATTTAATAAGTTTTATTTGAATATTTGTGAAACCTAAACATGTAACAGATGCTATTGACTCTCTCTATGTGCAGAATATTGAATGTAAAATAAATCATTCACTGTTTTTCCACATCACAACCTCTTACCACTATACTTCAACTATTTTTACCGGAAATTGTTCAAATTAGTGTCCTCTTGCACATTATATGTATAACATATACAAATTCTATAACATAATATTAAACTATTATTCCACTTGTGTGAATCTGCCTGCGACTTTCTAACATGTATATACCTTCACACCTTTTTATTTTCTTATTATATTGTTTACTGTGAATTCATACATATAGCTTTTTAGTTTTGTTCCTTTTGTTATATATATTCTAATACTATTATTCTGTATCTATATTTATTTTCCAATTTTTTATTCTTTTAACTTTTTTATTCTCTTCCTTAACTCTGCCTGACAATCTGCTTTAAAGTTGCATCTCATTGGATCTTATTTCAGAAAACAATATGCAGAACAACCAAGTTCTGTTTGATATATTTTTTTGTGCAAGGCTTTATTAATTCACTTTATTTGTGTGGTTTGTTAAGGCTGCTCAGCTTATGGGACAGTGGTTACAACTATGACAAGACCTTCTGTGCTGGACACATGCTAACTCAGTTAGAAGTTTACAAATTATTGACTGACTCATCACAATAAGGATCATACAGAAGTGGGATTCCAGATAGTTTGGTGGCTGGGAAAAGAAAATGAAACCTTTAGCTAAACTTAATTAAAAAACCCATCATTACTTTCAGGTTTTACATGTTATCTTAAAGCTGAGAGAGCAATGTGCTGAGAGGATGGTGTGGAGGTCACACACACCTCACATGGACTCTCCAGGAAGAAAAAATTCCCATGAATCCAGTGGATTCACGCTGATTTTGGCCAATTAGTGCAGTAGAGGAGAGGGGGTGTGGGAGGGAGGGAGAAGCAGCACTTTAATCAGGACACACCGTGGATCAGGGATGATAGAGGAGCACTGACCGAGTGCAAGCTGCGTGTTGGAGGGTGACGAAGAGGAGGCAGGTTTGAGAGTCATCCAACGATGGAGCTGGATTCCATTTCCATGCCAAAGTTTTTATTTCATCACACCTCGCAGTGGATGTAAAACCACCGCTGGAACGCGCCGACGTCCGCGCTCCTATTGGCTGCGCGCAGCGTCGTTCAGAGGAATGACGATGTTGCTGCTATAAGCAGCTGATGCTGAGGGTATGAACACGGAGCCTCTGAAGAACTGTTGACGGTACACGGACACCCCGTCATCGGCGGTGTGTCTGCGGATTGCAGCTCATCTTCGTCCACAGACTAAGTGAGTATGGGGGATTTGATGGTGTCACGACGCGCAGGCCTCTCTCCCACTGTCACGCCACATGATGTTTCCTCGTCTTCATCATTTTCACGGGCATGATGCTCGGGGCTTCACAGATTCAGCTCCATCACCTCGAACAGGCGACACATCACATCTGCAGGTAAAACAATCATTCAACGATGGACGAGCGGCGATGGCTTCATTTTTATCCTTAGTGGGGGGATTTTTTGCGTGCGTAAAATCACGTCCAAATGTGTGTTTGTGGGTAAACGCTATTCGTGGATGTTGTTGTGCAACACTGTCGTGAACACGGTGCGTGGACAACGTTGTAATGGATGCACTGGTTGCTGTGTAGGCTGGAGAACGCGTGGAAAGCGGTGGATTGCTGGTGCGCTCCGCAACGCAGCGATTAGAGAGACGCAGTTTCGGTGCAGAAAGCGCAGCATTACTACCCCTCTCTCTCTCTCTCTCTCTCTCTCTCTCTGTCTCTCTCGCTCTCTCTCTCTCTCTCTCTCTCTCTCTCCCTCCCTCTGTCCTGCTCTCTCACCTCATTCACACACGCGCACGAATACCCACACGCACGCGGACGCACGTTCCTGCCCGTTAAATTCACACTCCCGAACTCACTCATCCCCACCACTCGCCCCCCACTGGCTTTCTGCATGACACCAGTAGGGGCATGTTGCAACAGCCCAGTCCTTCTTATAACTGAGGACTTTCCCAGAGCTGTTTCCACGTTGTTTCCATTAACCAGCTGCAGTATCAATAAAACTGCCTCTTGTTCTGCACCCATTTTTTAGGGAACATTTACTCGCATCCCGCAGTTTTTCTCCATTTGCAGGCTTATGGAAGGGGGGGGGGGGGGGTATTTGTGATACACTGTGGATCCAATCACTCCCCGGTTGCAGCAGCACATCCTTAGATGACTAGTCATGGATGGCCTCAACATCCACCTTATCTCTCCCCCTGGAAAGCTGTGTGGGGTGTACACTGCATTGGAAAACGCCCACTCTGACACATGAGCCAAATCAACATTAAAGTGTTTTTTTTGCACCGCGGAATAAATCAAGTGTTACACAAATGAAGTTGGACTGATTCGCGAGGAGCTTTGATGGTTCCACTCCAACAGCATCCACAATACAAAAGAGGCCTTTTAATAATCATGGACGGTTTTTGGACGTGTGACAGACAGAGATTTAAGGCTTTTGAGACGATTGCTCCTTTTCACGCTTAAAACAAAAATATTTCATCATTGAGTATTAAAATATAGAAAATGCATAATTATGTCCTGATGACGTTGATGATTCTATACTGTAAATCCTAAATCACTGGAAACGTCGGTACCACATTTCATGGCAGTTCATCTGATAGTTGTTTAGACATTTCACTAAAAGTCAGCATCAGAAGTCAGGGGATGACTAAAATCAGCCGGGTACATCCTGTGAGAACCATGAATATTTGCACCAAACATTGTGCTGACCCATCCAGGAGATGTTGAGATATTTTACTGGTGGAAAAAGTCAGCGGATCACTAAAGTTGGCAGACACGGATGGATGGACATCCGAACCAAATTCCATAGCGATCCATTCAAAGGTTCTTGAGACCTTTCAATAAAGCTGCTTTCATACATGCACTGAACTCTGGGTATTCTCCTGAAATTATCCAGAGGGACTGTATGTGAGAATACAGACATCTGATTCAGTTGCTCTGGACATTCAGTAGAGTTACTCCTGCTAGCCCCCCCGGGTCGAAACTCTGGAAAACGTCTGTGTTAGGCCATGTGAGAGAACAGTAGGATCATGTCAGGAGAATTCACAGAGAGTGGGTGTGTCCTTTACATTTCTAAGATGCGATGGATGCAAAACAAAAAGAGTTAAAATATCTCAGGATAAAAAAGAAGTCTACAAGACGTAGACTCGTAGAGGAAGGCATGGATGAGATTCTAGAGCTTGTGTTGATAGAGGCTGGGAGACACCACTCCTCTCCTGAGCACAGAGCAGATTTCCCTGTTGTTATGAACACGTCTGGTGCAGAGAATCTCCCGCTGCGTTCTGCATGTGTGAAAAGGCTAAATCTGGATAAAGTCGGGACCCTAATGTCCGGATATCTTCTGGAGTTTCAGGTCTGAAAATGGCTCAAAATGGTGTCGTTAGAGGAACAATCAGCAGGAAGACTGACCCTGTAGGACATTTCATGGTGTCCAATAATTGTTGAGAACTTTCTAGTCTGGTCCAACCAATATATTATTCTGACCAGTTGACCTGGTGCTCCAGAGCAGGCATGGCTTCACGCTGCTGCTGCCAGTTATTACATATGCACTCCAGTGATTCCCCGCAGCATCATCCTGGTTGAACGCATGGCCCGCTGGAGTAGAAGGGATAGAACGGGGGTGTGGAAGTCGTGCAGAAGTCATCCATGATTTAGATCTGTCCTGAAGGAAATGCCTCTCTCTACTGTACATGTCCTAGTTAGCTGCCATCTGTGCCAGGAATAAACCGCCTGTGCAAGGAACGATGGGAAGTTGGAGCTTGGAGTGACCCTTTCACGGCATATTTTTAAAACCTTGTTTCTCCGTTTTGTCTCCCATCTTCCAGGTAGGACCGCTAAGAGGTTTGGACAGAAGGACGTCACGCACAACCAGGAGTCACGGAATAAAGGGAGTTCACAGACGATTGAAACAACTGGAGAAAGATCCATGATTAAAAGAAAGTGAGAAGAAGAAGAAGATGAAGAGTTAAGAGTTAAGATGGGGTGCGGTCAGGTTACTTTGCTCCTGGGCTCTACAGTTCCCTCCGTCAGATGCCGGTCAAAGCAGGAGTCTCCTCGCTAACACTCGAGCAGCTTGTTTCACCCGCTGGAGGAATCCCCCGCTCGGTGATGTGATGAATAAGTTTGAGGTCCTTGGCATTGTGGGAGAAGGTGGGTGTTTTTTTTTTACACAGCAGATCCTAGTGCATGTTTGTTAACCTACAAATCTGACCCTGGTGATCAGGGCCAACGAGGAGCCCGATGTCATCGACTGTAGTTCTTCATGTAAGGTTGTTTTGGCAGCTCATGGATCAGTTTACATTAAACAGCTGACCTGCACACTTCACATTTTAAAACCAACACAGAAGGATTGTTAATGTGAGGCTGATAAACTGGAGAAGATTGAGAAACAGACATTAATCCGTAATAGGGTTTTATCCAGCTGTTTTCTCGATGTCTCGACATTTTCCTGAGATTTTCCGAGTCATTTGCTGCAGACGTTTTCCGGAACTTTTCCTTCCAGCTCTCTAGTGAATAACTAAATGTCTGAGTGACCCCGTGTGTACGGCTGCAGAGCGGTTTCACTTAAGCGCACTTTGGGAAAACACAGCAGTAAAAGCGGCGACTGATTTGTCCTTCATAAACGATTGCTCACATGTCACAGTAACTCTAGTTTCATTATCAGCATCGGTTGTGGCTCACTGCTGTTGTGGTTGTGTTTCCGTTGTGTGGCTTTTGTAGTTTAGTTTTCACAGTTTGTATTTGTGTTGTGACTTCTGCATTTGTGTTTTATCTGTTCAGTCCACGCGTTACAAATAACCAATGCAGGAACAAACATTACAGCAGAGTCAGGAAATTCTTCTCCCCCCACCTTCGATGAGCTGTTAGCAAAAACTGAGAAGTGCAATTTATATTTCTATGTCCTGTTCTGCTTCCTGCGTGTTCTACTCTAAACAACTTTAGCCAGATCTTTTTTCCTGTATCTCTCTACTTTATAAGAGAAGCCTCACTGTTTCCTGATTCATTTCATCACATATGTCTATCCAGTGTCTCGAACAGGAACAATAATTCTTCTCTGAAAGTATTTCCAATTGCCTCCATTTGACATTTTTCTCAATTGTGGTTACATAACTGTAAAATCCTCCATCGGTGTTTCACATTTTAAAAACTTCCAGCAGCTCAAAGGCCGTTATCCATCCCCATCCCAACAGGCTTTTAATCTGCTGCACGTGTCATAGTGTAATTTGACTAGGCTCAAAAAAGACAGAGCAGAATTAATTAGTGAATTAAAACAGTATTTGGGTTGAAAAGAGAAACTCACAACACCAGAGTGGAGAGTCTGAGGAGGATTAGTGCTGAGGAAATGCAGATTAAGGTGAATTGTGAGATGTAAAAGCACAACTAAAATAACTGAACACCAGAGAGAACTGCTCCTTTCACATTTTGGGTCAACAGACATTGTTTTCTTTTAATGTAACAAATATTTGTATTCTCACAACTAGGTATAGGCAGGTTAGGAAAGATTTATCAATATTCAATTTACATGGACACCAATATTCTGATATTAAGCCAATAATCTGTATAAGACTCTGCCATGTAAACAGTGTTTTCTTATGATCTTAAACTGAATGAGGTCAAACCTGGAATAAGCGAAAATCAAATTAAGAAAAACATCTAGACTTTTCCATATGCCTGTTTCTGTTAGATCCCTGTGCATCTGTGTTAGTGTGTTTTTGCATAAGGGTGAAAGCTTGGTCGACTCTTCCTCTGTGGGATCAGAGGTCAGAAGATGAAATAAATGAGAATAACAAATTAAACCCTCGCTGCACATGAGCCTCAGATATTTCACAAATGTGTGTCACACATTAAACTACGTGCCCATTATTCCTGTCAGTCAGCTGTTTCATTTGAAGCTGATTCCAGTGAGGTGCACTGACATACATCTCCACGTCACTCTGATGTGAGACGACAGAAGAACCCAGTGCTTATTGTACTGTTGATAATTCTCATGTCAGCATGTCAGCATCTCAAAATGTTACAAACAAAGAGGAGTGCAGTGTAATGATTTAAAGTTGTTTTAGTTATTAACTTGTTTTTTCACTAACCCTAATGAATTAAAGATTTCGTAAGGCAAATAACCATTACACAATATACATTTTTTTGTATTATCTTAAAGTATTTATCGATGTTCTGTCTGTCTCTCTATTTGTCCTCGTGCAGGAGCGTATGGAGTGGTGCTTAAGTGCAGACACAAGGTAAGACAGCATTTTTCCTTTCTGTATGTCTTAACGTCCCTTTGTATGAAAATATTGTTGGTTTGCAATATCGTAATATGAAGTCTCCGTGTCCTGGTGCATTTTCATGGAGAGATTATGAGGAAAAAAACAAACCAAATATTGGCTTGTGTGAAGTGAAAAGCTTTCAAAATCCTAAATGAACACGGACCTGCATCAGCTAAATGAGACCTACCAAAAATGTCAGAAATCTTTCATTTGACATGCGCTATGGCTTTTTAGTTTGGTCCATGTCCCATCCACCAACATGGAGCCGCTCAATACGCTTTCGCTTCACTTTTTGGGAGCTGTCATGTAGTCCAGACTTATACACAAAATTGCCATGTCTAATGACGCAATTTTCAAAGAGCAACAGCCAATGGGGAAACTCGTAAAAATCGACCAATATCGTAACTTCTTTCAATGACGTGATCCTGTGATCTTCTTTTCATCCACTCGTCTAAGTGACTTTAAACAGGATGTGGTTTTTACTGAGGATCCTGGTCCAGTGTTTAAATCCATCAACAGTGTTAGCGAAACATCCGAGTGGTGTCCTGGTTTGATGCAACAGGAACAGGGTTTAGTGCAGATTACTGCAAATATTATTAGCACCTGTATTCAGGCCTCTGTTATTAAAGTGACGTTAATGAAGAGTTTAATCTCAACGAGAGCGGCAGGTTCTGTGAAGGTGACCCGTCAACAATCAGTCTTTTCTCTCGTAGTCTATCAAAGGATTGTGTTTGACACAGTTTACATATGATACCAATGAATCCACACTGTGCTTAATAAACTACATAAATTAGGACAGACATGCCAACTGCTTTATGACACATCCCCGAAAAAATATAAAGGAGCTTTAGCTTTTGCAAAATGAGAAAGAAACAGTCACAATAGTATATAGTAACGTCACTGATTAAACTCCAGTGGAATAATGCTGGACTCTATGGCTTAGTGGATGTAATGATGTGAGTCGGCTTATGTCCTGTAACATGTCAAGGGAAATATCAATGGAATACTCTATTAGCAACTCATGGAAACATTATAATCAAAATATTGTGTCCAGAGGTGAAAAATAATCTGTTGAGGAACTGTCTGTACCTGCATGTGTTTTTGATTGTAAGCAAAAGTCAAATTTATTACTACCATTACTAATGCAGAACCATAATGTTAGAAGTAGTGACAAAATCAAATACAGGTAAGAAATCAAGATCCCAAATGAATGACGCATTTACTGATGTTGAGATTTTAACCCCAGATACAGCAATTCTAAATAATCACACTGTAAAACATATTACAATTTTGGAACAGTAGTACAGTTGTAATCCAGGAACTGTGGTATTCAAGAAATGTGTCATGTTAATAGTTCAATGTTCTGTCTCAGTGTCAGAGGGAAAGTCTTGTGCATTCACTTAATCCAGAGCAGAGGGATCTCAAAGTCTTCTTTTCTGAAGTGAAGGTAATTTTAGGTTCCTATTCCTGGGATGAAACTGTGACAAGACACTGCAGCTATAAAAAAAAAAGGCTATTTCTACATTTAGTCCTGTGAAACAAAAAACAAAGGGATCCATTCATCTGATGTCAGTATAACAACTAATATATTGTCACCGAGCACCTTCCTATCAGACCGTCTTATACTGGGCCTCGTCTTTAAAAAAATAAGACATGATAAGGTGTATCATGATGCCATAATTGGTGTTTAAACATAGAAAATAGAAACATAGAAAAAATCCTCATTGTAGGGAGGAGGTCTGGGAGTTTGGTGGGATCGTTTAATTCAGGAACCAGGAAAATATATAGTTTTGGTTAAATTGTAATAGAAATTTCACATCTTACATTTTCCATATTTAATCCACATATTAACAATCATTACCTTTACCTTTTCCTCCGTGTGCAGTAGACATGACACATGACAGAGTCTTATTCTATAGGTTCACTTGTTTATAGATCATACATATCCATAAAATGTCACCTTTTAATCACCTTTGGAAATACTTCTACTAAACTGAATCAAACAGCTACATTAATAAAAACCGTTGTGTAGTAAAGGTTCATCCGAGTTAATAAAGCGACATGTTCTGCTCTGGTTTTTAGTCTAATTTTACATTCGTCCATCTGTCAGCACATCTATGAAAATGATATATTTGTGAAAAACACCTAACCCCGCACATGAGAGCGAGCTCCTGTAGGAGGAGAGAGAGAGAGCGTTCAGTAAGAGATGGAAACACATCTTTAAATGTTTAATGCTGCTGCGATATCCAATGTGTCACAAAAAGACCCGATCTGTGTCAACGTTTTTGTTTTCTTTGCAGTTTTATGTGAAAACAAAATATTTTGAGATTTATATTCAGATATCCAAAACAAATCAAGCTTATTACTGCCCCTGTTGTTGAAGGGACTAAGCAGGAAATAAACAACAGGAAGTCAAAATCAATGTTTTTGACAGTGTCCCTCTTTACCCCTAGTGCTCAGTATTTGTCCCGTATGTTCCACTTGTGCATGTCTCTTTCATTTCAGCCCCCAAACGTGTCCCTTGAACACCAAGTTCCTTCAAAGCTTCATGAAAATTTCAAAAGCGCCATGAATTATATACATTGAGTGAAAATGCTTTACATGCAAACGCTGGCATTCTGGAGGCATGAGCAAAATGACACGCTAAGCAGAACGTGGAGGTTTGAGAGGAAGTTGCGGCCGCGACAGAGGCAGGTAGACGCCACACTGGAGCAGCAGCATCCGAATTTGTAAAAAAAAAAATCAAACTGCAACTGTCAGTGAATGTGGAAATCAGTTGACACATTTCTGTGTTTGGGCTCTGACTCAGGTCTTTTGTTAAGTGCTGCATTTGTGAGAGCGATGCGGCAGAAATGGTATTTGGGACAGAGGGGCGTCAGACTCTTTTGATGTGTGCATGTTTGCAGAGTTAACCACGGCCACCTGCACAGATGACTAATCTGTTGAAACATGGCGCTCGCTGACTCGCAGGGTCAGTGGGTAGCAGGGAGCGTCTGTGTCTCGCTGGCTGAGCCTCCGCAGAGAGGCCATGGAAATGTGATGAGGCTTTTTGGAAAATTACTTGGCTTGATTGTTGTTGTTTGAAATAAATAACTAATAGAGGTTATTTTGGAGAGAGAGGGGGAGAGGAAGAGAGAGAGAGTGAGAGGGCGAGACAGAGGATTGTAGTTATTGATTAGGATGTCTATTCTGTCTCAAGCTGAGACGTCATCTTGCTCAACCACTGCTCTGAAAAACAAAAGAAAAGAACCTCAGCGAGGAAACCAACAAGTGGAACAACGCAGTCATTTCAAATATGAAAAAACTAAATGAAATATGATGAAATCACAAAATATCTGGAGCACTAAAACTCAAATGCTTTTCTTAAACCCTGTATATATTCAATATAGTCCTATCTGGAAAAATCTGTCAATATTGGCTACTTAAGTAAAAAAGCTACATGAATAATATATTAATATATATATATACTATATTATAGTATATATATTCTGTATGTGGGTCTTATATCTATAGTTTCTACCATTATACCCAGTGCTAATAACATAGACTGTGCACAACGACTTGACAGCTTCCCTAAAGTGAAGCCAAAGCAGCTTGATGCCATCCCCTGGTGGCTGGTTGGACTATAGGTCATAAACCATGCCTCCTCCATGTTAGTGTATGGGACATAGACTAAATCAAAACTCAAAGCACATGTCAAATACAAGATGCATTTGTCCTTTACGGTACTTCTTATTACATTGATGTTTGTCCCAGTGTTCGTGTTTGTACTAAGTTGGTTTGAATTGGTTATTTAATGCTGTAAAAAGGGGATGAAACATAATGATTGACAGCTGAGACCGACCCACGATTGGTCGAGTGCATATAACATGGGACCTTGATACTGTGGATCAATCCTCCTATCGCTGATTCGGCTTCATTTCTGAACAGTGGGGGGGAAGTAGAGATATCCTCTTGAACCAGATGTTTTCATAGCTGTGTAGCATCGTTGCATGAATTTGATTCTCAAATCTCAGTTTCATAAAAAAAATTGTATCACCAGTCTAACTGTCGCTTTGTTAAATAGACGATATGTCTTTCAAAGCAGGAGGTTACTAAAATGTGACATGTGACATGTGTCACACTTTGATAACATAGTAGGGAATTCTTTCACAGACACAGGCCATGGCAATAAAAGCTTTGTAGCTTTCCTGCAAGAGAGCAGTTATTTTTACTTTTCTCAGCTGGAAGCAGGGCAAAGGAGTGCAGGGTGGCAGAGGGAGAGAGAGACAAGCAGCATGTGTGTGTGTGTGTTTGTGTGTGTGTATGTGTGTGTGTGTGTGGAGTGGACGAGATGGAGAGGGAAGTATTGAATATGAATCTATGTTGGTAAATGGGTCACCCTGTTAGGAGTCTAGCAGACCTGAGGAAATCAGAGGGGGGCCTGAGCACCGGGCTTTACCCCAGCCGGACGATTGATTTCTTCTATGAAGAAGCTAAACGCTTTTTAAACGTGTCCCAGTATAAATTATGTACATCTTCCAGTACAGTACATTACGTGTTTGATGGTTGATTTAATTAGTCGAGTGAATGTGTGCCAGCGTTTGTGCAATGTCCTGCCACTTTATGCAAGTGTTGTATTAGCGTATGTGGGTGTGTGTATGGAGGCTTATGTGTTATCTTGAATTTGTGTTTTGGGAGTGACAATAGCACAACCTACACGCCAGCCAGTGTTTCCTGGTGTCTATACAGTATTTCTATGCCGCATTGTATTGCTGACATGTTAATTAATTACCTCTAGTCTGTGTTGGCTATACATTGGCAAGAAGTGAAGAAGTGAACCCCACAGGGAAGTGAACTGAGTCACAAGTGTAAACAAAACACAATGTGCTTAAACTAATAACACAATTTATATATTGTGCGTCTGTTGGAAATATCCTGCAAATATTCACACTGCTGGTGGAAAAATAAGTGAACCCTTGTATTTAGTAACGGGTCAAAACCTCATTTAGCAACAGAAACTTCATCCAAATACTTTCTGGAACAATCTGTGTTGGTTGGTTGATTTCTTGGTTGGTTGGTCGGTTGGTTGGTTGGAAGGTTGGTTGGTTTGTTTGTTAGTTGGTCGGAAGGTTACCTGGTTGGTCGGTCGGTTGGTTGGAAGGTTGGTTTGTTTGTTAGTTGGTCGGAAGGTTACCTGGTTGGTTGGTTGGGTGGTTGGTTGGTTGTTTTCTTTGTTGGTTGGTATGTTGGTTTGTCAGTTGGTTAGAAGTTTAGCTGGTTGGTTGATTTCTTGGTTGGTTGGTTTGTCGGTTGGTTGGTTAGTTTGAAGGTTGGTTGGAAGGTGGGCTGGTTGGTTGTTTTCTTTGTTGGTTGGTATGTTGGTTGGTCAGTTGGTTAGAAGTTTAGCTGGTTGGTTGATTTCTTGGTTGGTCGGTTGGTTGGAAGGTTGGTTTGTTGTTAGCTGGTTGGAAGGTTACCTGGTTGGTTGGTTGGGTGGTTGGTTTGTTGATTGACTGGTTGGTTTGTTGGTTGGTTGGTTGTCTGATAAAAATAATTTAAATGTGGTTTCAGAAGGGGACTGTTGGGCCTTGGTCATTCTATTCACATGCTCTAACAGCATCACCTACTTCAAACTGACTAACAAACTCCTGCATCATCATCGGCTATTTGCATTTATTATTGCATTCCTGGCTGATTCCTGTGGAAACAAGGGAAACATTAAAGCTTTATTCTTCTGTGCTTAGTGACATTCAGGACCTGCTCATGACTTCAGCAGAAAATTAACGAGCCTAATGCTATTTTTAGCCGTGCTGACTTAACAGTGGCTCAAAAGGTAAATGAGTGGAGGTCAGAGACACCTCACACGAGCACAAGCATCATCAGCACGTTGCAAAGCCGCAGAGCTGGAATTGTCCCATATGTTAGCATGCGTGTTACTGGTCAACACTAAATGTGCCAGTTCGTTATTCAGACAAAGGCCTGGAGACTACAACAGTTCACTCACGATGCTGCTGGAGCTGTGAATCCATGTTGTGTAGTTTCATGGACTCTGTTGTGAGAATCTCGAAACACACATGGTTGTATTAAAAAACAGTGCGTTCACGCAAACAATCGGCTCGTGTGAGTGAGAGCGCGCCTTGTGACGAGCAGCTCCTCGTCATGTGGCCGCCGCTTCACACTGAGGCCTCTGTTCTCTGACCCTCTGCAGACAACAGGACAATAGAGGGAATGAGACAGAGACTTGCCTGTATGTCATAATTTCCTCTGCACTCATTGTCTTGGGTCCAGCATTGAGGGAAAATAATGTCATGATAGCATATTATTCACATGTTCCAGGATTTAAAGAAGAATGTGTTACTTGCAGGAAACTATAACATCACTCTTTTAGGTAGGTATGTTTTGACACAGTATTAGGGCTATGTATGTGATTTTCCCACTAATGTCGTAATATTGTCGTAAATTATGAGAATGAAGTTGTTAGTGAAAATAAAGTCGTAGGATTATGAGAGGAAAGTCATAATTGAAGATAAAGTCACAATATTATGATAATAAGGTAGTATTGTCACAAGAATAAATTAGAAAGATGAAAAAAAGACATAAAATGATTGTGGCAAGAAAATAATAGCAGGAATATAAAAATAGGTATTTCAAAAAAATGTGTCGTAGTATGATTTGCAGGATGTTAGGTTTATAGTGAGGACGCTCAGTCTTTATGAAAAGAGGTCGTGCACACCTCTGAACGACTCTCATCTGAATGTGAGATTATTTTCTCTAACTATGATGCTTTTTACATCCATCCCCTGAGTCTCCTCCCTCATTTATCAAGGACTTTAGCCCCACAAACTTTCACTCCGCTCATTAAAAAGCTCTGAACACAGAGTAATCTCACCCTAACCCAGATATTCTTTACTCATCTTCAACAACAAAAACACATTCGCAACTTCAAAGTCCAGGACATTGAGCCGGCTGCTGCATGTGGAATAGATTCTGTATCTGAGACAAGCGATGAACATTCCCATCATCAATCGATCCCTGCAGTTTCTTTTATTTTGACCATATTCCACTTTTTACTGTCGCTTCTCACACACAAAAAGGACCATCCCAATCTGGGTTTAAACCTTGTGAAACACAAGATTGCAAATTTCTCATGGCCGAAGCTTCTCCTGAATCTTGTTCAATCAGAGTAAAATGAAGTTGTCAGAAACAGAGCTGAGCCTTCTGTTGTTTTCCAGTCAAAGTGCACACTTATGTTAAATCTGTGGCATGCACATGGACTTTGAAACAAATGTATATGATAAATCTCTGAATCCGCAAACACATCAGCTTCTGCAAGGTCGTTCAAGTAATCTGATCCTTATTAACTGCGCCAAGGATGTGCTGTTTCTGTGTGTGCAGGCGCCCTGTGGTAAAATAATTCAAATGAGAGCACTGCCAATCGCTCTTCTGATGTTGACAGTGGGCAGGAAATCAATTTAAATATCCTCACCTCTTATTTCTCATTTCCACCTTTCGTTCTTCAAATTCTACTTATTTCTTACTCCTACTCTGATCTTTATGTTCCTTCGATGTGCCTTAGAAAGTCGCTGATAGCTTTGTTCGACGCTGTAAGTTTTTATCTTTTGTTTTAAACCCAAATCACGTCCTCACTTCTCTGCAGGAAACCAATGAGCTGGTGGCCATCAAGAAGTTCAAAGACAGCGAAGGTGAGTGAAGGGAGACATGGAGGAGGTGGAGGAGGAGGAGGAGGAGGAGGAGGAGGAGGAGGAGGAGGAGGAGGAGGCGATCGACCGCATCACCGCTGTCCCTTTTAATTTCCGTACAGAAAATGAGGAGGTCAAGGAGACGACTCTTCGGGAGCTGAAGATGCTTCGGACTCTGAAGCAGGACAACATCGTGGAGCTGAAGGAGGCGTTTCGCAGGAGGGGGAAACTCTACCTGGTCTTTGAATATGTGGAGAGGGTCAGCAGAGCGACGCTATCGTGTTGTTTTCACTGTGCACACATTCACTTTCACATTGCTGTTCTGCTGCATGGACTCTCGGTTTCAGGACAGTGAGGCTGCTCGGTTAAAACATAAAAAAGCATCACCATGGCAACATATGAACTATGCTGTTGGTGAATAATGGTATTCCCCACTGTGTTGCCAGGGTATCCAGCCAAGTGTTTATTTCATGACAGGCTTTATTTTCATGCTGTACTCGAATCATCTTAGCAAAGGTGTCCCCACTCTCTGCCCCGTCAGGGTTAAAACACCAAGACCGGGGAGAGGAATCCCCCACTCGGAGGATGATTTAGGGAAATACTTGAAAATGATTCATGTTTTAAAGCACACTTTCCACATGTCAAGTAGCTGAGGCTGCACCGCACATCCTGTATCGCTCTTCAGAGGTGACATTGCTGTTTGCTTTTGCAGAACATGCTGGAGCTCCTGGAGGAACTGCCCAACGGTGCAGCGCCCGACAAAGTCCGCAGCTACATCTACCAGCTCATCAAAGCCATCAACTGGTGTCACAAGAACGAGATTGTACACAGAGGTGAGACGTCTATCTGTCCTGCTGTCTTCATGTCCCTTTACTGCAAAATATATCCAATTGTTTGTGAGCTGCAGCTTTGAAACCTCACATTTGGCATGTTGGCCAGAGCCATCTTGTTTATTTGAAACCAGAAGTGACCATATTTGGAAGGGAGCTTGAGGACGGTGCAGATCCACCTACACCTGCGACCTGCATCCATTGGACGATACTAGCTGTCAGTGACACAATATCCATGCCTCAATGCAAACCGTGCTTTATCGTCTATTTGACTCTAAATGGGACCATGATTTACAAAATGAACATCATGCTGAATTGAAGAAAACTTGAAACATGTATGAAAAAACATGTTCCTCAGTAAAAGTTACACAGTGTTGCTTTAACAAGCTTTCGTATGTTTCTATTTCAGATATCAAACCTGAGAACCTCCTCATCAGCTCTGAGGACGTCCTCAAGCTCTGTGACTTTGGTGAGTCTTTGGTTTATGATCTTAACGGATTCACATTTTCACATTGAATTGTAATAATGAAGCAATCTGCTCTACGCACTCAGCTGATCTTTTGCTAGTGATCTATTTGATGTTGTTCTGCATGTGTGGATTCGTTTCCGATGCTGTGAAAATTATTTTTGAATCTGTGATTTCATTCTGGCCTGTTTGGATTATTTTGCTCAGTTCACAGTATAAAAAAAAATCACACCATTAATTTGTTAGCTTGTCAGCTGCGTGTTAGAAAGATCGATTCTGTCAGTGGGAAGGAGCCGAGCAGAAGTACAACATGTACTCTGGTGGTTGTTATAACAATGAATCCACCACAGCAAACCTACCTCAAAGTAGATATATAGAAGTACAAATATGAATGAACTGTATTGAAACAGAATAGTTTTGTGTTTTTACAGTTTCTCAGGTGTGAAGTTCATATTCAAATTTTCTTCCTCTTCAAAATCAAACTGTCAGTTCTCTTTGCATATTTGGCTAATGTGATCCCACTGAGTCATCTGGGGTGAGATCTGTATTATTCACTGTTGGAGCTGTCGATCTGTTTATCGTGATTGTTGTGATGAAAATGAACTCACTGTCCAGCAGTGATCTAAAGTCTCAAACCGCCTGCAGTGACATAACTGGTTCGAGTCCGGTCACATGCTGTTACTTAATTTGACTGTTGATTGAACTTTATTTTCATCAATTTGCCATTAATAGCTTTACATGAAGGACGGTAGATTTATGAATATTATCGCAGTCATAATGATCAGTGTTATGTTCAGTACCGGGTCGATGTGATTTTTGTATTGCTCTGGCTCAGGTTTTGCTCGTAACCTGTCGGAGGGAACTGACGCCAACTACACAGAGTATGTGGCCACAAGGTGGTACCGCTCACCTGAGCTGCTGCTGGGGTGAGTCTGTGTGTGAGTCTGTGTGTGTGTGTGAGAAACAAGAGAAACCACTAGACATACAATTTTTCCTCATTCTGTCACATTTTGCATATCAACCTTAGTATTTATTTAATCTCTTGAACACCATCATTTTTATAGATGAAGGTATCTCAAGAGGCACGGTGGTACAGTGGTTAAAACCATCATCTTTCCCCCAAGATATCCAATTAACACCGATAAATCTAAGTGTAAGGCGGCACATCTTGTCATTGGAGAAGATAACAAATTAAATCCATAAACATTGTGACGGAGTGATTTTGTTCCAAAAAATGTTTGTACAGATTTAACTATTAAAATATTAAAATACCTGTTAACTGATTTTCTGTCAGTGGACTAATTGGTTTAAATGTCTTTACAGGATGACATATTGTATGTTTCTTAATGTAAGACAATTTATGCCTAAGTAGCATAATACACATTACTTTCATGTGACACAAGAGGTTGTGACAGAGAGACAGGTGAGGTCTGAGGGACACTAAACAATATTGAAGTCAAGTTCAATTCAATAATATCAATAAACATAGTAATAACAACAGGTTAATAAGTTATATAATGGAGTACTAGAGTTGTGAAACACAAGGGTTAAATGTACTGTTTGTTATTGTTAATAACGAACAGTATATTTATTCCTTTGCAGAGATTTATTCATTTTGTACATGTGTTGCTAGTCCCAGAAAGTACTTTGTGTCATTTGTGTATTTTCGTCCACATCACTGTTAAACGTGTGTCGATGATTCACCTGCTTCAGAATCGGACATAAACCTTTTTCCGCTCTTCACTGAATCCTGAGATCAGATATCTCAGTTGTTTTCTATGCTTCTGTTGCGGCTGCTGCTAAACGTCCATTCTCGCTCGGAGACGGCTGAACGTCATCTAGCCTCGCTGCTGTAGCCTGATTTAGTAAATGCCCTGGAACATTTATTGAGACAGCGTTTGAATGCCACCCACTCAAATACTCTCTCGCTCCAACACCACCGCTCCTCTGCTTCTCTGCTGCCAGATCTCTCGCCATTTCTCACCAGGCTCCTCAGCTCCATTCCCTCAGAAATGACCATCTTTCTGATGAGAAATACAGAATCCACTGCTTTATTCTATAATGCAGCACCACCACTGATAATGTCCGACCCCTCACCGACATTCTCATTGTGGTTTCCTTTTCATTTGGTGGTTTCATTTTTATCACCACAGCCATTATGGTGTAGCATCCCTGTTGTTTTTCACCTGAGTGATGTTCCGTCTCTTCGTCTCTCTCCATCCGTCCCCAGGGCTCCCTATGGAAAAGCCGTGGACATGTGGTCGGTGGGGTGTATCCTCGGGGAGCTGAGCGACGGACAGCCCTTGTTCCCGGGGGAAAGTGAGATTGATCAGGTTGGTGAGAGAACAAGTCGCGGATTAAACAGCGTTAAATATGAGAAATCATAATCATTTTACTGTAGGTCTTCTCATCTGTGAAAGTTTTTTTCTTTATATCGTGTTTTTAAAGCAAATCTTTTTTAAGCTTTAACTTGCTCAGATAAATTGTTTGATTCTCTGTATCTGACAGACGTCCACATTTTTCAAATGGGACATCGCAAAGGACACTAGTAGTGTTTTGTGTCCTTGTGAGGCACCCCCCCCCCTCCCCCCAAATCAACGGACTGATTAATTTAGAGATTAGCAAAAATGTAACTAATCCTTTGTTATGCCACCATGAGTTTATTGATTTATTTGTTGGGATGACAGACAAGATAGCAACATTGAATATATGGATTTGCTGGCACATGCTCTCCCCTCATTTCCATCATCATCCCTTTCTCTGATGAAAGAGAGCTCTATATCTCCACAGTGCTGTGAATAAATAGATAATGACAGTAATTAACATCGATATGATGAGAGTGTGTCAGACTTCTCCTCAAACTGTCTGCAGATCCTCTTTTCAGCCTGTGTCTGAAACCCTTGATTTTAGCGCCTGTCTCTTTAAGAAATCCCTCCCAATAGAGCCCAGTCTGCTCTGATTGGCCAGCTGGTCTACCCTTTTTTGATTGGTCAACCGCTTGCAGTTGCAAATGTCGGCTTCGTGTCAGACTAGCCCTGAGATGTTCATTATGCACGGGGAATCATTAAAAATAAGTTTTTCATCGTTTTAAAAAGATGCTTATAAATATAATAAATATCGTAAAGTATAGTTTTGTCCATGAACTAATGCAGTCGATTCTACTGTCATGTTAAACTATGATGCTTCGTCTCTCCTCCAGCTCTTCACCATTCAGAAGGTTTTGGGTTCACTCCCTGCCGAGCAAATGAAACTCTTCTACAACAACCCTCGGTTTCATGGAATCAGGGTAAGAGACGTTCTTTCATCCTTTTGTTATTCGCTTTCTTGTTTTCTCTTCTTTGTCTTCGTCTTTCTACTCCTCCTCCTCCTCCTCTGTTTTACCTCCTTTCCTTCTCTCTCCAGCTTTGTGTCCTTCTCTCCTTCCTCCCCTCTCTCTCTCTCTCTCTCTCTCTCTCTCTCTCTCTCTCTCCCTCTCTCTATCTCTCTGTCGTGGCAGAGTTCCCAGCACCATGACTGAGTGGATTGCTGTGACTCATGAGCTAGGTGTTTGGTGTTCAGTTTAGCAGCAAGAGAAAATGTCCCAGACGACCAAACTAGACTTTGCGTGTGCGTGTATGTGACTGTGTGTGTGTGTGTGTACGTACGTGTGTGTTTGATAGTTTGTTTAGTGTGAGCTGGTGATAGATTTCTGTCAGATGTGTGTTGCGTTTAATGGCACAAACATCTACGTTATATTGAAAATCGTAATAGTAATTTTAAAAGTGCAAAACAAGTTCAGTTTGGATTTGAATTGTGTGTTTGTGTGTGTGTGTGTGTGTGTGTGTGTGTGTGTGTGTGTGTGTGTGTGTGTGTGTGTGTGTGCCAGTTTCCCTCAGTTACTCATCCTCAGACTCTGGAGAGAAGGTACCAAGGCATCTTGAGTCTTCTGATGTTGGATCTGATGAAGGTAAAAATACAAAGAAGCACAGAACTCAAACTAATCTGTCCACTGTAAACCTTTACACCTTTGTCAGTTAGTAATATATAAAACAGTAGTTTCCTTCCCTGTTTGTGTCTTTTCTCTTCAGAACCTGCTGCTGCTGAACCCCACCGAGCGTTTTCTGACGGAGCAGAGCTTGAACCATCCGGCCTTCCAGCCTCTGAGAGAGAGAGAGAGGCCTCCTCCTGCATCTCCCAACCCGCCGCGCTCCTCCAAGAGGAAAACACACCATCATGGAGAGAACACAGTTCCTACCAGGTTTCACTGATCCTTTATTTTTATTTAATGTCACAGTTTCTTCTTAACCCAGGGCTATTTGATATGGAAAGATCCCGATACTCAGAATGTAATGTGATTTTATAAGGTTTTTTTTTAATTCCTCCATGTCGGCCCCAACCAGTGGTCAGAGGAATTAGATGTCCAAACTGAAGTCCCCCTCCTAAAGCCTGAAACATGCTTCTGCGTTTTCACGGGCCCGTAAGCGCAAGAGCCCTTCCGGGTCCCTTACGTGCTTATGTATCCTTCCTTACGTGCTGACGGGTGTCGACCCACTTTTCTAAAATTTACGGCAAAGCTCCGCAAGCTCACTCAGCCCGCAAGGCTGTGATTGGTCTGCTCTACATCCCTTCTGGAGCTGCATTTCCGGTTTCATGCCCCATAATACAGGCAGAAACAACGGGAGATTTAGAAGAATGAATATGGACCAAATAGAAGAGCGTTTGGCAGAAGAGATCCGAAAGTATGTCCACTTGTATAACCCGTCACTGACTGGCGTATTTGTCTGCCTGAAAAAGGCTACAAGGAGCCGCAGTAGCTATGTAAATAAACAATCGATGAAGAAGAAAGAAGGCGTCTCTCAGGTCGTCTTCGACAAAAAGCATTACTCCGCCTAGTGTTCTGGCGCGGAATTGCTTTGTAAGACGCGCAACGGTTGGGGAAGCATGAATGACAACGAGTCTTGCGCCACAGCGGCGTGAAAACACGCAGACGCAGTCGCAGAAGCATGTTTCAGGCTTAAGTGTACTGACTAACTGTTCCCCCCACTGCTCCTCCAGGAGTCACACTAAGAGCTCAAGCCGTCGCTCCAACAGTAAAGAGTGCTCCAGCCTCCCTCGCCACGGGGACCTCCATCACCTCGGCAATGAGAGCTTCCTGAATGGCAACAAACCGGCCCCGTCCAGTTTGAGTCCAGTGCTCCACCCCAAGGGCCAGTACATGTCCCAGACCCTCAATCGCTCTGCCTCATCCAACAAAGACCTGGCTAACAACAACCTGCCACACCTCCTCAGTCCCAAAGAGGTCAAAGGAAAGACTGAGTTTGATTTCAGCATGGGACCCTCCACAAAGCTGCCGGACCAGGGGCACGGGGGAAAGTACGGCCACAGCAAACCCAGCACGTCTCGCTCTCAGCAGCAGCAGCAGCAGCAGCAGCAGCAGCAGCAGCAGCAGCAGCAGGTCGGGCGCCACACCTTCCTGGAAGGCAAGACAAACACACTGCAGTCTGGAGCGGAGAAACAACATGGCCGACACAGCCACAGTATGGCCGACTCTGCCCACGGCTCCATGTCCTCCTCGTCTAAAAGCTCGGCCTCTTATCTCAGCCTGTCCAAGAGCCACAGCGCGCTGAGCGATGCCAAATCGGTCGGGAACCTCAGCGACGGTCGGCTCCACCCGGACGACCCAAACTCCAACACAGCAGCAGGGGTGGGACCCAGCGCCCGCTTCTTCCCTGCCAGCTGCTTAGACCTCAATGCGCCTTCGGGCCCTCAGGGGCCCCCCGGCAGCCCCTCCACGCGACACAGTGATCGATCCGGACACAGCCCCGCTTCTCGTAGCAGCGGCAATGTCCGCATGGAGAGCAGCACACTGGACTCGTCCTCCAGACACAAGTCCAGACATAAGCCTCTAACACCAGGTAGGAGTAGGAGTTCAATTTGTTTTAAATCATCTTTGTTGTTTTCTGAGTGTGAATAAAATATTAACAGATATAGGTGATACTTAAAAATAAAAGGAAATCTATTCAGCGCAAGATATAACGATTATTCGATTTGGATTTAAATTATTTACAGTATTTAAAAATAAACAGAAAATGAACTGTCAATTTCCAGCTTGTCAAATATGAGGTTTGCGGTTTTTATGTCTAATATGATTTTAGATTTAATATATTTTTTTAGATATGAATGGTTTGTTGGACAAAAGCAATATGAAGATCTTTGCTACACAATATTGTTTTAAAAAACAAAAAGTTAATAGACTTAGTGGTTAATAACTATCTCTCCTCTCTTCTCCAGAGGATATCGGCGCTCCGGAGCTCTTAGACCCGGGAGGAGCGGGGATGCCCTCCACTCACACTCTGCCTTCCCCACACGAGTCTTATCACTACGGCCTGGGCTACACCTCCCCCTTCTCCTCTCAGCAGCGCCCCCAACGCCACTCCATGTACGTGAGGAGGGAGCGCCAGCGGCCCCACGGCGTGGAGGGTGGGATGGCGGGCTTGCCTCCGCCGGGGCAGGTGATACCAACCAGAGCCAGCAGCCTGCAGCTCCTCTCCCCGCAGCTGCAGCACCGCACCACCCTCACCGGACACTCAGTGAGCTCATCGAGAGAGGACTGCACCGATGACATGACCAGGGTTAGTGGGGGACAGGTCCTGAGAGTGTGGACGAGTTAAAGGAAACATTCACCCTAAAATACTGAAACTGTCACTGTGCAAAAGAAAAGTTCCATTTTGGTCCGTTACAGCTTCAGTGTTGCATTTTTCTGATTCTCAGGCATAAATAGTCAATTGACAGAATAGTGTTGATCTTAACGAACGCTTTTATGACTTAAAATAGGTGAAGCAGCTCATTCTTAAAAAGCACAATGTCTCAGACACACTTTTTTAAAGGAGGATTGAGATGCTTTTAAACTAAATATTTGTTTAAATAAAACAATATATAATAAGAGCTGCAGTATTCTCTACCAGAAAGACACACATGTCATTGTTGAGAGGATCTTTAAAAAAATGTAAATCAACAGGTAAATTAATAAAAACAATATAAAATTTGTGGTTTTAAAATATGAAGTGGAACAGAAAATGTGATCAATAAAGATCTGATCAAAAGGAATTGAGGGAATAAAGAAAGAAACAAGATGTGATAAAAAAATGTGAATTCTAACATAATCGTGCGATTGTAAATGATTCATTAAAATGTGGGAAAACACTGAAGAAGGGGAAGAAGAGAAAAGAGAGTGTACTCACAGAAATAATTACATCTCTTATTCAAGATATTGAACAATGTGACAAAGGGTGATTTTTTTCTTTAATGTGTGTTTTTTACAAGGAGGTGTGTGTGTGTGTGTGTGTGTCAGTTTCACATTTTCATTGCCACTGCTTCATGCTGCGTCTGTCCGTCTCCTCAACAGAGTGAGCCGTCCCCTAAAGACATGAGCCACCCTTGTGCCCCCATCAAAGACTCTGCGAGGGACAACGCGGCTGCTTTTCACCAGCAGCGCTCTAAAAACGAGGTCCGACCCCCCGACACTGACAGAAGCTCTTCTGACCGCTGGTTTCCATATTGTGTTTTCTGTCTGTTTGTGATCAGGTTCAACAGCTTCACTGCACGTTGTCGCTGGTTTATATGTTACCTCACTGAACAGCTGGAATGTCTTGTGATGTGAGGCGGTAAAGAAAATGTGACAGCTCATGTTCAGTGATGATTAGATGAGATGATCCGTCACAAAGCTGCGGGTACCGAGGAACCTTGTCTGTGTGTTTCTTAGGTGGGTATGTACCACGACCCTCATGGGGAAGATGGAGGTTCTTCCAAGGAGAACCGGATGATCTTCACTGAGTCTATGCCGAGGAGAGTCGGCAGCTTCTACCGAGGTAAGAAACAGGCGTCTGCAAACATAACACTTTGATGATTTAACTGTATTTTACTCAAGGTTGCCTGCAGGAGAAGTAAATGACAAATGCATTTAAATTTTATTAACAATCATATCTTTTTACTATTGCAATAAAATGTGTTTTAAACTACTACTTTCAATACTTAATGGGAGTTTCTGTGCAAAACTTTCAACAACAATGAAATTCAAAATGTCTTCCATAACAAAGTATGAGACAGAAAGATTTGTCAAATAAAATAACGACATATATTGGATTTTGGATAAATTAAATAAGGTAGAACATGAAATACACAATTTAAGAGAATAAAACAGAAGAGAAAAGACATAACTCAGTTTGCTAATCCAAACCATATCATCAATCAATAATACCAATGATAAAAGTTATGGGTAAGTGTAACTTTGACCTTGTGATGGCGCTAGAGGGAAAGTCAGCAGATTATGAATTTATTACAGCTCATTATCCGGGGGAAACAGATGGCTGCAGCAAATTTAACGACAGTTCATTAAACAGTTATTTTAGTAAAACAAACAGATGTCGTCCTGCTGGTGGCGCCAGAGAAACAGTCAAACAGAGGAAAACAGAAAATTCTACAGGAATCATCCATATACTTCACATAAAGATGGACAACAGCATCTTGATTGCTACACCTTTTATTATTTTCTCCACTTGTTTTTGTTTCAGTTCCTTCCCCACGACCAGACAACTCCTCCTCTTTCCACGACGGCGTCGTCCAGAGTCGAGGGCCGGTCGTCCCCGTTGCACCCGGAGACCCTGTCCTCATGGGAAACCACTCCAAACGCCAGACGGCTTTTGACTGGTGGGTTTTCTTCTCACTGTAACTTCAGGCATTATCTGATCAACATGGTAACAAAGAACTGGTTTTCTTCTTCTTCAGCTGTAGAAACAACCAGATCAAACCATGTCTCATATGTTCCTCACTATCAAATAACTAATGCAGATTCTCTAAACAGTGATTCTAGTTCCCATTGTTGACAGTTGAAAAATAAGCAATGTTTGTTGTCTGTATTTATTGATTGATTGTGGATCTAATATAAAATTTGATATTTTGTACAATATACACAATTGTCTCTCGCTGTGCTGGAAAGTGAATCATTTGAAAAGTTATTATCGGACTGAAAGCTGAAATCTTGAAAGTGAGAATAATTCAAACGTCTCTCACGGGTCTCACATGGTGCTGCTTGTGTTATTTTAGGACCTGTGACTTTTTCTCACTTTATACGTCTTCTACTTGTGACATAATCTATTTTGCTGTTAGCCCTGATGTAAGATACTCCTGAAACAAAGTCACCGTTTAATCCTGAGCCTGTAATTACAAACATTAGTCACCTGACGATTTTCCACATTTGCCTCACAGGAGCGCCGCGGAGGCGATGGTCATGAACCCTCCGGAGCCCGTCAAAGAGAAGGAGAAACAAGGCTTCTTCAGAGCCATTAAGAAGAAGAAGAAGAAGACACAAATAGTAAGATCGCTTGAGTCTTCGCCTGTCGTTTAATTCAGCGCATATAAAAATGTTCCTTTGGATCCTTTTTAGTTTTTTCTCCCTTGTCCATAGTATATTTATATTTCATTGTGAAGGCTTTTTTTAGACAAGTGCATCTGACAGTGATTTCCGGCAGCATCAGTATCTTAAGTCGTTATTGTTACTTATACTTTTTATATGTATTTACTGATATCAACCACCAAGCATGTTAAACGGTGATTCTGCTTTATTACATCATGGGTCTTATTTCTATGGTTTCTGCCTTCGTTCCTATTGGTTATATATATATATCTAAAGATGGATGACATGACAGCAGAACAAGACACACAAGCAGTCAATATAACTTTAAACATATTCTTTTTTTAATCGCAAATACTGAATATCCATTGTCTGATTTAGATTAAAGGAAGATTAGTTGCCGTACAGTAATTTAATATTTTTCTGAAATACTTGTTTTGATCATTATTATAAGATCTTATTTCAATTAAATGAAACTGCATCATTATCCAGATGTGCATTAAAACATTTTCAACAAGATTTCTTGAGAAATTAACAATGAGATAAAAAATGTCCCAATCTAACAGTGTTAAAGAAATTGAAAAATAAATTGTGGATTAAACCTCTTAATTGAAGTTGCTCCAAAATGTGAAGCGAAAACCAATAAAATCGGTTCAGGAGTTTTTGGCGTTGTCCTGCTCACAGACAGACAAACATAATAAGACCCATGGTTTAATTTAACAGGATTATTCTACAATGCTGGTTTAAATTTCTCCCTGTTTATCTAACAGATATATGTCGTTACTGATTTAGTTTACTTTTGTTCTGTAGTTAATGATGTTTCTTTAACTGAGCGAGGGTCAGGTGCTGCAGTTGTTGTTGTGTTGCCGTCGGAGGTTTGTGTTGAGAGCTGTGGCTGTGCGTCTTCTGCTCTACAGACGGACATGGAGGACGGGAGGAACCCCAGCATCAGGAAAAGTCTCTTCCCCCTCTTTAGCTCTAAGAATAGCTTAAAGCACAACTCAGCTGTCAAAGTCCTCCCTGTAGTCGCCTCGCCCATGGTACAACACCAGCCTACCGCGCCCTACCCTGCCTCACCAGTAATCTAACCTCAACACTACAGCTGCATGTCCACTCACACCTCACTCACCGCAACGAGCCGCTTTGAAATCCTCTCAAGATCTCTGTGAATGCTCGACAGAGAAAGATTTCAAATGAGCTTTGAGTCGAATGCTGCACGCGGCCTGTGCGTCCATTTTGTCTTGCTATGATGTATGTGTCCAGTCACAGGAGACATTTATCTCATGCTGCAGTGTGAGTGTTTGTGAGGCTGACACGTCTGCACGTCCGGACTCATCCCTTGCAGTTATGTCATTGTGTCACTTCTATAAACTCACAAACCAGCAGCAGACATTTTCATTCCAGGCTGTATGATTCAGAGAGTAGCTCAATATTTTTGTCAATGTGCTTCTTCACTCTCTTGCTGAGAGTTTACCACGAGGGTCAAAACCATCTCTTGTGTCTGTCCATTAAATATGAAGCTGCAGCCTGGTTAGCCTAGCTTAGCACAAATACTGAAAACCGATAGGACTCAATCTACCAAGTAGCACCTCTCAAGTGCCTCCTCTGATTTACTTCATAACTGAGTTATCCTTTAAAGCAACACTATCCAAACCTTTCCACCTTAAAACAGCAGCTTCAAAATTACTTTGATATCTCGCTTTTATTTAGGTTGAACTGACTGATAGTCGGAGCTGAAATAGTCAGAATCAGTTCCTCTAAGTTCAAGAGTAATGCTGAGCTGTAGATCAGTTTAAAAACTTCAATTATGAGGAGTTGTAAACAGAGTTTGATGGATTAGTAACAGCTGCAGCTCTTCTGGTTCAGGAAGCTGGGGATCATGGGTAATCATTTGTTTTCAGTTCAGTCACAGCCCCACTCAGCACATTGATAGGAATAATTAACCACGTGTTGCTGCAGAGGGCGCTGTTGCTCAATTACATAGTGATACTTAAATCAGTCAGTATACAAATATTTGCTAAAATTAATTTTTCCTTTTTTCGTTTAGTATGAATTTAAACCCTCTTTTTTTAGCTGTTGTGGAGAAGATGAAGAAGTCCCCTTAACTTAATAACTGATCAGAAAGGAAGAAACATATTAACTGATCATGAGAATATTATTTTATTTGTAGTTTGTCATTCCCCACTTTGACACGAGAGAATAAAACATCATCACGAATCACCATCACCACGTCCTTGTGCTTTGTCTGGTCCTGCCAGAGGGATGCATGAGGAACCTCTCCAGGATCTGAGACGTGATTTGAGTGAGACGTGTTGTGTGATGAAAACTCGACGTAGAGACACAAACTGATCATGTTCCTGTCTCTTGCTTCTGGAATGTTAGGTCGTGGGCATCGGACAGGAACACCTGTCGCTGCAGAGGGGCTCCAAGTCCTCCTCTCATCACGGCAGCCGGCGGAAAAACCGCGAGAGATCCCGTGACAGGGACCGAGAGCGAGAACAGAGCCGGGACCGAGACCGAGAGAGAGAACGTGAGAGGGAAAGAGAGAGGGAAAGGGAGAGGGAGAGAGGGAGGGAGAGAGAGAGAGTCAGTGACTGGCCACAGGAGAAACCCGTGGACTCACACTCACAGGTACGTAGAAGAGTGTTGCACCTAAATGACCTCGGTTATAATGATATCATCACTTGCAGAATGTGAAAATTGAGGACGGCAGGGTGGAGCAGTGGTGAGGTTCTCTGTTTGAATCCTGGTTCGTTGTTCAGTGTAGGTTTTCTCTGGCTTCCTCCACGGTCCAAAGACATGCAAATCGGTGGGAGGTTAAATGGAGATTCTAAAATGATTGTAGATGTGAATGTGAGAGTGAATTAAATTTGTCTCTGTATGTCGGCCTTGTGACGATGGTGACCTGTATCCCGCCTCCCACCCAATGTCAGATGGGATTGGCTTAAACCCCCCAGGACCCTTAAAGGATAAGTGATATAGATAATGGGAGGATGCATAAATTAGATGGGGGAGGTCTCAAGCATTTCACAAGGCCAACGTATAGAAACATGCTCACATTCACTACTACGATCGATTTAGAGTCATTAATTAATGTAAAGAGAAAGAACTAAGATTCAGACTGGAGAACCTTCTTGCTTACAGCAATGATTTCTCTCCTCCCAGAGCCAACCACTCAAGTCCCTCCGCCGGCTCCTTCACCTCTCCCCCTCCTCCTCAAATCAAGGACAGCCTCCTCCTCCTCCTCCTCAAGACCTGCGCTTCCAAGCCCCCCTCTCCAACCCGCCTCAGCCCTCCTCCAAAGCGGGCTACCCCGAGGGTCGAGGGCACGTGGAGAGCAGGGGGCACTCCGGGGTGAGCAGCACCTCCCAGTCCAAGAGCCGCAAGCCCAGCTACCCCCTCCCTGGACAGATCGAGTCCAGCTGGCACGTGTCGGCTCTGCAGCGGGCGGAGGGCGCTCAGTTCACCCCAGAACAGTTGGGCATCAAACCGGGGCAGAACGGACCCACGTTTACCCGATCCTCCCGCAACAGGATGCCAAACCTCAACGACCTGAAGGAGACTGCGCTTTAAAAAAGAAAGGAAACCCTCCCAAACCACACCACCTCCAATATAGCTCCATCCTGAAAGCATCTGTCAATGCAGACATCCTGGTACTGTAGTACAAGTTTACATGAAGCCTATTTCACTGGATCAAGTCCTCATTGAGAAACACAGTGTCTGGAACCTACACGGACCAGACGCTGACCAGCCAGACACAGACAGCGGGGACGGTTGCGTCCAGGAGACAGGACAGGGCCGCTCCGTCACAGGAAGACAGCCCTGTGTCAGTTGTACGTTATTGTTTCTCTACTGAACAAGGGATTCGAACGTAATAAGCTGATGTTTCCCGTCAAGGAGAACCTGCTCCTTTGGCCTCTCTGCTGCCATCTCCTGCTCACAGGACGCTACTACACCTGACAGCCGCCGACCGCACCGCGGCCAATGAACTCAAGCTCTGTTTTTCAAGCTCCGATATTTGATAAGAACAAAAAAACAAAAGATTTATATCAACATTATTTATTGAATATTTATTTGTTTTGAATTCAAGGATATAAGCTATAAATGACACAGTATGTAGGCTATATGGGAATATTATAAGGTAATATAGAATTAAATGTGTAATTGCGAGAGCTTTAGTTTCGACACAAAGAATTGAATAGATATTTATGTGTTGATAATACAATATGTCAAAAGGAATATTTAATAATGGTGAATGTCCTTTTTCTGTTCAATTTGATATGTTATTAAGAGATTTTCATAATGTTATTTTTATCCTTTTTTTCATTTTTTTTCATCAAAATATGAAGAATTACTGATGAATACTTTTTGCCCAGAGTGAAAAAAAAAAACACAAAAAAACATCTAGTTCAAATCTGCTCATCAGCCTCATGACATCACTTTATGAGTTGAGTGACACATCGGGCTATTTGTCAGAGGGTTCGGTAGCAGAGGAGCCGGAGTGAGACTGTTAGACTCTGAACTTTACACACAGAAACTTTCACATCACATGACGTCCCAATCTCAGTGTCCTTATCCTTTTAGCTCCGTGCTGCCATGTTGGTTTCGTCTTCAGCCTTAACAGTAAGTGAGTAATCACCACACGGCCCCCGCTGAGAAGTTTGTCTCTAAACAGTGTTTTCAGATTGTGGGAGAGCATTCTGCAAAAAAACAACCTCACCTACAACCTTTAAGATCTTCAGGGGAAAGTCTGGTTCTATTCAAAAGTTTAACTGAATCAGGTCTCAAACATGTCTCATCTGAAGTGGAGCTAACTACTGTGTGCCACAGACTGAATCCTCACAAATTCATCAGTCACACGTTAGCTTTTGTAAATACCCAGGAAAACTATCGAACCCTGAAAAGCAGCCAACGAATACAGTATTCAAAGTTAAATGTAAAAATAATACATGAATTTTGAGTTTTTTTTATGACTGAAACATAGTGAAACGTGCCAAAATACACCAACATACAACAATACTCTACGATTATAAGTTTGAAACTCTAAATCTTACCTACTTTTAAAACAGTAGTACTGTGAGGTAAATGTACCTGAAGTACTCAAATAATTTTCTGGCTGTTTCCCAAATATCCCCTCCCCCTGAATCTGAGGGAACATGAGATGATTAATGGGGTGAGAAAATAAGAAAAAGGGACTTGTTGACTGTAAGAAAGATAAGAAATAACACCAGACTTACCCTGAAATGATTTTTTGTATATTTAGTTCTATTTGCATATGAAAACATTGCTTTTTGTAAATGCCTTTTGTGTAAACCTGACTTTGTTTTTTTCGTCACAACTTCTCTTTTTCCACATCAATAATCATGATCAGGGATGGTTTTACTCGATTGTTCATAATAAGCATTTACCTGTGGCCCACTGAACAACAGAGTCATGTAGATCACATCACTATTTGTGGCCTAGGCAAAGTACACGGCGCAGATCTTCTTCCAGTCTTCATTTCCCTCTTCCACCTTAAGGGAGGCATTACAAAAACCAGTAAAGATTCTCATCCCCGATGGTGTGAACCAAGGGAAGAAGGACGGGTGGATGCATTTGTGCATAAATTCAAAACGTGGATAAAAGAAAGAATTGAATCTGTCAAAAAGGATAAAGTGACACAGGCAAAAAAACAAATGAACCAATTGACTCTGTGGCTGATTGAGAGCAATAACGTCGAGAAGGAGCCTCAGATTGTATCGTCCCAAACCAACGGCAGTTAATCTCGAGCCAAATATAGCTCATTGAAGGATTTGAGAAGTGCTCACGTATAAAATCACTTAAACATCGCTTCTGCAATACATTCAATTTTCAATTTGTCCGTGAACGTAAGCCAAGGACAAGAGAAACCTCCCCGTGTTGTGTGTTATGGAAAAAAATCCTGATTACAAATGATTGTAAAGGACGTGTGGGTTTGTTTGAATCATTGCTGGGACGACGCTTGCTTTGCCGGTGACCTGAAGCCTTACACTAGCTCTTAAGAAGGAAATGGAGACGTCCCCCCCCCCCTCCCCCCCAGAGAGAGTCACACACACACACACACACACACACACACACAACGAGAACCGACACAAGGATCAGTTTTGTTCACAAATATGAATGTGTTTTCATAAAAACATCTGTTATTTTAGATTTTTCTTTTCCTTTGGCCGTTTTCCCCCACTTCTTACAGGGTGTACATAGAAATAATAGAGTGTATCTATACTGACCATTCTACTTTAATTATAGGGTCTCATAATAAAAAACGACTGTACATTTTTGATGGGCTCGTGTGTTTGTTTTGCGGCACAGAGCGACACAAACAAGGACGTGAGACGAGTATTTTTATTTAGTCGAGGAAACAGCAAATTAAAGATACAGTAAGGAACACGTCATCGTCAACAGTGCTCCCAAAGCACCATGGGAAATTGAACTGAAATGGCAACAAAACAAAATCAGGAACAACCACGATACAAAACCACATAGGAATATTAGTGAATTTCTCCTCACTTGATATTTATATATATATATTTATATAGCACCTAAAAAGTGATTGATTTTAAAAAGTGCCTGAGATTTACGAAACAAAAAAGAGAAAGAGGATATCAACAAATCCTTTGAAAAGACAAAAATAAAACAGGTTCATGGTTTTCAGCTCCAAAGCCACTTGTACTGAGGATGAAAAGCTTTAGAGAGAAAAAAAAAAGACTAAGTCATTTCCTAAAACAGCTGGAGACTAGTTTTCAGCAAACACGAGTCAAACAGGAGTAAACACTACGTTTGTTGGGGATTATTTTTTTTGAGCTGCAGATTAATACAGAGCTGATGCACGCTGAGCCTCGGAGGATTTAGAGCAGCCCGACAGTGGACGTGTCGGTGACTGAGAATAAACTACAGCACCCGTGTGATGAAGGAACACGACACTGCAGCTCACTGAGGTGTTTTCAGAATTACCGGGGATAACAAACATAACAGGGCCGATATAATGAAATCAGGAATTCATAATTGGTTCGGGGGACTTTTCTTGGGATTTGTTGATAAGGAAAAACACAGGATCACCAGGAATAAATGGAGGAGAAACCGACTGAGGTGCAGAACTAAAAACTCCCCGTTTATCTTTAAATAAAGGGAGAGAAGGACAGAAAATCCTCGACCTGCCACAGAAGGAAAGAGTTGTTGTGAGCGAGCTCGTCTCAGACCTGTGGATACAACCTCCATAGCAACGCGGCCTCTCCCTCATCATGCCTAATTATTGCTTTGAATTTATGCCATTTGATTGAAACTGGAACAATCTATTGAGAATTCACCAAATTAAAGCCCCAAGCGAGACGGGTCACACAGAGACAATGAGGAGTGGGCTGAGTGAAAGCTCATTGAGCATATCAAACAGACATTTGAATGGAATCACACAAGTCGGACTGTTCCCCTCCCGTTTTTTAAAAAGGTTTTTCAACTGATCATTGTTTGAAATTGAGGGGTTTTCTACATGTAGCGTGAGGAAGGGGGTCAGAACTATGGACGTTGTACGCTGTGATGATGGGGCTTTGTGGGTAGAGTTGGACGTTTTGGGACAAGGCCTTGGGGAACGACGGGAGGAGACGTTCACATGCATTTGTTCATGCAGAGGAGCAGCTCCAGGCGCAGAGCAATGCGTGTGTGCCACCCGAGAGGGATGATGCGAAGGTAGCGCGCCACAATGGGCGGCCGCAGAAGGTTCTGCACAGACGAGGAGCGGTCGGAGTTTCCATAAAACACCTGAGGAAAGAGAAGGAGGAGATCAGGATGGGTGTTTTCCACTGAGATGAGCTGACTGAGTATACTACTTGTCCTATTACAGCTATGACGACAATGATAAAATATAATATAGAGATAAATAAATAGAATAAAAGTGTAATTATTAGGATTGATCATCAAATAAATATATAAATCATAAGAAAGTGAAAAATGACATTATCTTCAAACTAATAATTTTGTCCGACCAGTTCTCAAAAACCTGGCAACCTTCAAATATTTGTCAATGAATAAATTACTGAAATTATTTTTTTTAATACAGTTCAATCAACTTATCCAACTTTAATTTGAAGTTTCCAGGATTTTACCCCATAAGATAAAAATGTAGATGAAAGTTCTCGGAAAAGACTTTGATCAGAAAGACATATGTTGTTAGTTTTAAATGAAAAGACAGAATGTAGTCAAACATTTTCATCTTCAAATATCGACACGTTTTTAATGTGTCTGGCATCAGGCCAATCATTTAAAACCTACAACAAATTAAAAAACAAGGCCAATCTCTGTGATCATCGATAAAGGAGAACCCAATACATCAGCCATCTTTAGTTTGATCAAAGTCAAAAGCAGTAAACCCAGTGTTGTGTTGTGTTGTTGTGTCCCACTGACCCTGTTGTTCCCAGTCTGGTCCTTGTAGTAGATCCAGTTGAGCTTCTCGTCCGTGCGGTACTGAACGCTGTACTTGGTGATCCACTCATCGGCGTCACAGCGGCCCTGAGTCAGGATCCCTGACACCACCTTCACCTCCGTCAGGTCGATCTGCAGCCACTGATTGGTGTCCTGGAACTTGGAGAGCCAGGCGCACCTACACAAAACACACGTACGGTTTAAAAATCAGGCTTCAATTGATCATAGATATTTTTGCGATATTTTGGGGCCTTTTTTGCATTTGTTGACAGGTCAGTTAAAACATAAAATGGGGAAGACAAACAATAAAAGGCCGAGTCGGAACCAAATGGGTCGGACTCAAGCCTCAACATGCGAGTTAGTATTAGGGTTATCTAATATCTGAGATTCTGTCAATGATTTGAAAACTGTTATACTCATCTGAGATATTGGACAGTTTTCGAGACCCCTTCTATCCTGAACTTAATTCATCGGTTATTTAACTGGTCTATTTAATGTTTTAATTCAGAGCATATTGACAAGTCAACCTAACCAACTGCATCTTATATAATAAGTGTGATTTCTCTAACCCTGTTCCTTCCAGATGGAAACGGCCGAGATATTTCTTATTAGAGTCAGAACAGTCAACCATCTCTGGTGAAAACAACATATTGAGATGAAAATGGAAACAAAAATGTTTTGACAACTTAAGTCACAGACTTAAGATGGATGATGATATAAAACTATGCAGATTTTTGGTTTTCACTATAACAAAAAAAAGAAGGTTCATGTCTGTGAATGTAAAAAACTGAGCAACTGTCGGCCCGGACGTACCCGAAACCCTGGGTGTTGAGCCGGGCCTTGCTGGGGAGCCATGAGGAGAACCAGCCGGTGTACTGGTCCTCGTTGGAGCAGCTGATCTGGTCTGGATTCACCGACCCGGCCTCGAAGCCCAGAGGTTTGTGGTACGGACACTCTGCGGGAGGAGATGTTTACTTAATTTGCTGTGTGTTTTTTCACTTAATAGAGGTGTAGACTTGGATTTCAAGGTCACCACCCTGACGGAGGAGAGAACACAAACACGTCTGTCTCAGCACAACACTGAAACGTGACCAGATCATCGGGGAGCTTCTCTGAAAGATGAAGAGCTTTTCCTCGCTCTTCATCCTCACCTCTGCCAACTCCCATCCACACACACACAGACACACACACACACACACACACACAACCACAGTCAGCGGCCCAGTGTGACATAATCCCATCCTAAAAGCCTGCAGTTTAATGCTCCACAGTGAGAGATCAGTGGTGTCCATTAGGGCGGCAGGTGGACAGATGGCCGTGTTCCCTCCTCGCCACAGCTTTAGCTCCATGCTGCTCTCATATCGTGACCTCTCCCTTCACATGAAAACAAACCAGAGCGAGTCCTGTTCTCAATTTAGTAAATATGCTTCACAAATCCACGAATGGGAGAGAGAGGACAGAGAGGCACACGGGCGAGTTTTTTTCCCGTAAAGTTTTTAGAGAAACTGTGAAGCTGTAGTAGAAGCCGTCTGCTGCGCTTTTGTTTACTACTGGCTTAAGCCTATCTGGCGCAGGGTCACATCCTGTGTAATCCCAGTATTACAACGCATACAGCAGCGTGGACGTGAGTCAGTCAGCAGATAAGTGTTTACATAACTGTGATGTGAGCGACTCTCGTCCTATCTAATGTATTTCCTGGAACACATTAGAGGGTGAATTCACGGAAGAAGCCGAAAGGTCAGACCCAGGATGGAGTGAGGAAATGTCACAGGAGAGTTAGTCATCTCCCATCACAACTCCCATGCGGTGATAATTACTGCTTTCTGTGATTGTGCGATATATAGGCACAGTCTATTACCAGACCCCGTAATCTGAGCATGCGGTTGTGAGATAATGAATATCTGGAGCACTTCTGTCTCCTCTCCGTCTCCGGTTGCCATGTGATTTGTGGCTCAGTTGATTCACTGAGGGGGAAACCCTGTTCACTGTACATCAGCTGCTTCATCTTCTTCTTCTTCTTCAAGCCTGACAGGGTTCAAGTCTGAATCTTTGGTGTCACAAGTCTTTTTTTTTGTTTGAGATCTCAAAAACAGGTTTAGGTATTAAATTCGGTTCTTAAATCAATCACAGAAATAGAGTAGTTATTAATTGAAAGCTCTTAACAAGCCACTAATGGACGTGGTGGTGACAATTTTTCATTTTGACATCAAATTAGAATATTCACCATATATCATCTGCGATTGGCTCCAGACCCTCGGCGAGATAATGGATGTTTTTTGGTTTTCATCTGGATCCACGTACAGGCTTAATATCCATATTGAACATAACCGACAGCTTTATTGTCCTTATGTAACTTGTGTAGTTTGATACAGATCAACAGCCAGATACAAACAACATTTTCCATGATTGTACTCGTAAATTCAGAGAACCGTGCAGCCGTGATGGAGGCTCCATCTGCATCCCCATCCCCGAGGGTGTCCAGTGGAGCATGACCACCCTGCGGCGGCAAATCTGGAGTCTAATGCGCTCATGCATGTACATCAACGTATAGAGATCCCTCCTCTTTCTGTCTCCTCTTCCATTTAGCACACATGAAAACGGTCCATACATCTACATGTATTGAGACATGACAGGAATTCAGCTGGCAAACATTTTGATAGTTTTGTTCAAATCATTGGTGACGAAATGGTTTCAGCCTCTAAAATGTGAATATTTACATTTTTGTCTAAAATGTATGTAAATTGCGTGTTTTTGGATTTTATTAACAAAAAAATAATTCTTTAAAAGAATATGCAACACATTAACTGATAAAAAAAAAAATCTTAGTAGCAGATCTGCTGCTCGATTCTTGTTCACGTTATAGGAACTGTTTTAGTTCTGTGGTACAGTTTGATCATGAACTCATCGAAAGTCCCTTTATTATTGAGTCTCATTTAAACTGAATGAAAACAAAACATAATTTTTTTTTGATAACAATTAATTTTAAACTAAAGCAGAGTGTATGTTTCAAAGGAGGACATAGGTTATCGTGTGTGTGTGTGTGTGTGTGTGTGTGTGTGTGTGTGTGTGTGTGTGTGTGTGTGTGTGTGTGTGTGTGTTTTTCCCCATAACTGTATTTGAAGGTTATTTATTACCTGGCATGCAGTCGACTCCTCGCACCATGGAGGAGCCCGACGCGATGGAGGAGAACTCAGTGGGGGTTTCTCCTCCTTCACAGTCACATTTGCAAGACCTGCTGGTCCATGTCTCGGACACACCATTCTAAAACACACGCACACAACATCTCTCAAAACATGCTCTGCAAAATAATGTCATCAGAAACTAAATACACACATGCCATTATTAGAAATTATATTCATGGATAACTGCAAAAACAATGATGCAGAGACTGAACCTTCTAATATCTCATATTTGTAGATTTATATGGGAATCATTTGAGTACAAATATTAGTTAAACTGGGAAAATGTCCAGTGTGTCATTTTCGTACCTCTTGAGCATAGATGCAGATGAACACTGTCCGAGCAGAGGATAAGATAAGGTCCAGGCATCCGGTGAAGAAAAGAGAGTAAACCACACTGTTAGGACGCGTGGTTACTCATTCAAGAAAACAAAGTCTGTGCATCAATAACCACAGATTTAAAAAGGTCAATTAAATACTACACAGACATAAATAATCAAGGATAATGCCTCCAAACATGGACAGTGAGAGAAAACCCAAGTAAAACCGCAAGTTAAAGGTTTTCTGACATTAGCGTATTGTAACTCCAATATTGGGAAGTAAATAAACACAGATCATGTTTTCATAAAACCACAACAGCACAAGGTCCAGAGTGAACAGACAGAACTCGTACCGTTAGCACCCAGAAGAAGCAGGGGGAGCAGGAAACGCTGCACGTCGAGAGCCATCTTCCAACCTGCCTCAAACCAGACGAGACCGACTGTAGAATGAGCAACCGAACCATGAAGTGATGGAGAGGCTGGATTACAATAATCCACGGGACACTAATGGTCTTACCTAATGCCGTCCCCTATCTGACAAAGCCTCTCCTGCAGCTGTTCATCCACCACCATCAACACCACCACCACCATGCCTTCTGCAAATCACTGCACACTCATGTGGGTCAGGTCACAAATTCCAGAGGAAAAAAACAAAAATGTAAAGCCACCGTTCAGTGTGTGTCTGTGTGTGTGTGTGCGTGTGTGTGTGTGTGTGTGTGTGTGTGTGTAACAGAGTCAGTGAGAGAGAAGAAGGGTTAGAGGGTGGTGATGGCTGATGCTGGGCCTTGTGATGGCCCCCTATGATGGAGCAGAAGGTTGACAGAGATAGAGATACAGATTCAACCCTATTCTCTGTAAAATTATTATTATTTTTAATGTAATATATTCGTCATTTAATTCTTAGGACAGAGGTCCTATGACAAGGTATGTTCTGCTTTGTAAAACTGTAAAACTACATACAAATTCCCAGTGCCAATTTATGTATATAAATATATACATATTTATAAATCTAAATATTTAGATTATTTATATATTCATATTTTATAATAATTTCCAGACATCTAGGATATGTATTTCTGAAGTGTGGTGTGAGTGTAGACACACTGAGGATCCAGACACACTGAGGCTCCAGACGTCTGAGGTCACACTCTTTAAAAGCAGGTGGGTGAAAGTAATTGAGTCCAATTAAGGAAAGCTGTTTTCAATCTGTGTTCATTAAAACCTCCTCCTCTCGTCTCGATCGCACACTCTGCTCTCACCTCCTCATTATCTGGGGCCTTATAAAAACTGCTGCTGTGAGCGTGATCCTAAGTGGATTTATTTTGTTTTTTTTGACAGAAGTGAAGCAACAAAATGAAAGCTACTGTCCAAGCAACTCGCAGGATTCCTCCTCCACCAACAAAGAAGAGGATTCAAGCCCACTGCTCTCTCATGTACAAGGCTCATAAAGAGGTCAGCAAAAATAGTGATGTGTAGATGTGGGGCATTTAGAGTTTCTTTCATTGGATGACCTTAACGTCACAGATGATAAAGAAAACAACTTCATGAGACCGGTTGAAGGCCTTTGCATTCAGACCAGCACCAGAGTCCTCTGCTAATTAAGTGAGACTCAAACCTCCCTGTGACTCTTTGTCTCTCCTGCAGGTTCGTCCAGCTGGGATGAGGAGTCCGGACTTCCTGACCAGTCGGCTCAGTTTACCCAGACCAGTCCTGCTGAGGCTGGTGAGCTCGGAGGCGTCCCGGCTGTCCAGGAGCAACAGACTGAAGGTGGTCACTCTGCAGGAGATCCACGCTGCCGTCACACTCGTGCAGCAGAGGATGTGCACGAGAGCTGCTGCATGAACAGTCCGGACTAGAGCTAAACAAAAGGATTTACAATTATTTTTAAAAGTTCTTAATTTTTAAACTGTCTATAAGCAAAGTGCAATTTTGTTCTTGTTAAGTCTCTTAATAAATTAATATTGACTACTAATTTCTGGCAGTAGAGTGTTGTGTTTGCACAATTGAAATTCAAAACATTTTAATTTCAAATCTATCATTCCTCTGACTGCCTTCCATTTTAGAGGTGCTTTTTTAAATGGCCACATCTTTTCATCCAACGTTTTTTATTTTAGTCGACATTAGAATGTGAGTTTTCACTTCCAGCTCAAATTCAGTTAAGGGTACAATCTCATAAATGCGACTAAAAGGTGAGCTACATGCACTTGGCCACATAAGTGACTTTTCTTTGATCCCTAACTCTCATATTTGTTTGTGTGACCGGTCTTTTAATCTGCTCTGTCAGGGCCCAGTAACACATGTGAATATATCAGCACCGAACCTCCGCTTCATGTTTAATCCACGAGAGCGAGGAGGTGACAGATAAATATTTGCTTCCTGTGACAAAGCAAACTGGAGCGTTGCTGTGTGTGGAGTTTACGTTGACCTTCGACCTGTGATATTCTGGTCTGAAGCTCTACATGAGGTCTGATCCTCTGGAGGTCAAACCTCAGGTAGACTTGGTCCTGGTCGACCTTCAGTGTTCAGACATCATGAAAACACAATGTGACTGAAGCAGGACAAGATGGTTACTATCCAAAAAACATGGGTGAATGTGTGCTTCATAGAAAACATGGGCTGCAGCATGAATATCATTATCATTTAATTTAAACAAACACTTCTATTATAGTCGGTAAAGTGTTTATTGTAAGAATATTTAAATTTCTTTTTCTTTGCACTTGTTTTTAGAAATGACGATTGTAATGATCAAGTATTGTGAGAGCTGAATGTATGTTGGGGGGTGTGTGTGTGTATGTATGTATATTGGATTGACAAGTTAATAAATAAATTTCTATTACAAAAATGTAACTGGAAATATATTAAATAAGCAGTTTAAGTAAGGCATATACAACTTGAATAGATTAAGAATCAAAATATTACGTAATATATTTCATTTAATATAAACACAATATATTTTGATTTGAAATATAAAAAAAAAAAATTACTATAAAGTGGCCACTCAATGCAGTTACCTGGGAAACATTTCTGACGTGTTTCTCCTCCTCCTCTTTATCTCCTCCTCCCTCTCTTTATCTCCTCCTCCCTCTCTTCCCTGCTCCATCACCTGCGCCACTCTGAACATTGTGTAACTCCTCTTGTTTCTCCTCCTCCTCCTGCTCCTCCTGCTCCGTGGATCGTTCAGTCTCCTTCGTGATTTCAGGATCGCGCGGACTCACGCCGCAGGTAGGAGCCATTCATTTATTTGTACTTGCGCCTCGTGCGTGAAGTAAGCGCGTCTTTGATAAATGTTGCAGAGTGAAAATGTGGGAAAGTGACGCGAGGTGCGTTTGATTTGTTCCACACGTTTCTCAAAGGAGGCGGGAGCTGAGAGACGGAGCTGCAGGAGGATCGGACATTCACCAGCTTATTAGTTTTATTCGTGCATTTGTTTGTGATGTCATTGTCATGCAGTCTGCTGACTAGGTGACTTGCGTCCATAAGAAGTTTGTTTTCACCCCTGTCCTTTTGTTGGTGTGTTTGTTTCTCTGACAGATTATGATCAGCATGTGATTAAAACTCCTGGATCTGTCCTCACAATTTAAAAAGTCTCCTCCCTGACCCATACTACATCCCTCCACTACACAACCCACAACCTCCCTGGTGGAGTAAACCATGAATGGAGTGGGGGGATGAACAAAAGCCAGTTTTCCAGAAGAGCTGCCACTTAGAGTCGAACCTGTGAGTCTGACTTCTGGATGTGGAGAAGTCTGACGTGTGAAGATCCAGAGAATGAAACACACACGTTCAGTCACTGCACCAGATCGGCCTGAAAACACCAGTGTTCTTGTGCTTTTCAGGTTCCTGTGCAAACGGTCACATGACGCCACTGTCACCAGTTTTGGGAGCTTCAGTCTAATGTGAACCTGGGACCTCTCAGCCGGTCATCATGGGATGCGGCACCTCTGTTACCACGGAAACACAAGGGAGGAGAGTGGAAACGGGAGCAGCTGGTTTTCAGGAGAGTGCTGACAATCTCACAGGCTCAAAAGGCAGGTGCAGTTTTAAATCTGTCCAGGACTGACTCGTGTTTCCTTTGTCCCTGTCGGATGGAAACTTCTGACCTCTGGAAAGTTGTGAACAGTCAAAGCTTTATCAAATTAAGAGCAGGCATGTTCAGACACCTGGTGTGTGTGAGCTGAGGACCTGAAGTGTCGGAGACTAATTGGAGCACAAGTGCTTTTTAGCAAACTCCAATAAAAGAGATCGCAGACTCTAACTCTGATTTCTGCCTTCTTACATAGAGTTACAGTGGATTTTACGATTTCACATATTAAAGGCCAAACACTCTGACACCCCAGTTTTTAATCTCCTCACCCTAATGAAAACTAGAAACTAAGTTGATCATCAATCAGAGGATCAAAGAAAATCCATTCAACCATGTTGTATATTCTCATGTGTAACAAGAAAAACACGATGAAATCATGAAAAACATCATAAAGCCTATAATACATGAATACTTTGCACACCTGAAGAAGTTACCTTGAACCCTATGAAATTGTGAATTCATGATTTCTTTCATTAAAAAAAGAAAATTGATTGGAATAAAAAGGGAAAGTTATCCACAGACTAATCCAAACTTAAAACATCTAAGTTAAACCAGATAGTAAATATGACATCGTTGTATTTAAATAGTCATTTCGGCTCATGTAAAATTCTGTATATTTTGTTTTTAATGTTGAATTACAATTCTTGCTCTGTCGATCTCCTCGAAGTAGTATGTGTAACATTATTCAGTGCTCCTGAAATACTGTAATATTATTACTAGCTGTAGTTATGGCAAGGTTGTTGTTGTGTTCTTTGTTTGTTTGTGTTGAAGGAATCTAATAATCATTCAGTTGTACAAACAAAAACACACAACCTCAAAACCTGAAACCTCAAAGCAAACTCTACTCATCGGGACCTTAACTTTCATCCGCACGGTGACATTAGCGCCCTGTAGGTTAGTGTGCTTCCAGGTTAATGTCCCCACTGGGATGTTAAAACATGCACGTGTGCACTCTGCAGGAGTCTGACAGCTGGTGCGTTTCTTTTTTTGCCGCCTGTCATGTCTCCTCAGTTTAATGAGTCGCTTCTCCCAAAAGCACTTTTAATTTGCTCAGTTTTTCCAGGCTCATTGTTGCTCATGACCTCCCCTGTGTCTTGTTATTTCTGCGTGTGTGTCTGCCTTGCACGGGATCTTATTTAATTACCTGTTTCTTAAGCTGATCTGTAGTTTTTTCCCGTCACAGATGAAGCCGTGAAGACGACCCCCCCGGCTCTGAGTAAGAACCTGCTCGTCTGTGAAAAAATACACAAGATTTAGCTTCTACTTTTGATTAATTGACACGCTGTGCTCCGGCCTCACATTCATATGTAACATGTGTTTGTGTTGTAGCCATGAAGGCGGCGGTTTTGATCCAGCGATGGTACCGGCGCTACATGGCCCGTCTTGAGATGAGACGCAGGTACACGTGGAACATCTTCCAGTCGATAGAGTACGCCGGAGAGCAGGACCAGCTGCAGGTGACTGTCGGCTTCATCATGTCAATGCACACGTTCGATCATTTTCAGAAGCGTCATGAATAGTTTCTATAGATTTTGGCCAGAGGCGTTATGTTTTCAGGTTTTACTGTATGTACATAATGTAACATTCCTGTGAACATGATTTCACAAGAGGTCTTGCACTTGGAGTCATGAACTGATTAGAATTTAAAGTCCAAAGGTCAAAGTTCAAGGTCATTGTTTCCTCGCAAAGATGTTTTTGGCCTCTTAAACATGATGTCAAAGGTCACGGTGAGCTTATATGAGTCTTAAACAGAATGTATGTTGACTTTAACTGCACTGGTTGAGTCAAACCACCACAAGGAGATGACTCTAGTTTTTCTGTTCTTCATCAGCTCTCCAGTTTCTTCAGTTTCATGCTGGACAACGTCACTCAGCTGAATGGAAGTGGGCCAGGTTAGATGACAACTCTTAAATGGACAGAAGTTTGTAATGTGTGTGTGTTTGTGTATGAAAACAACTGTGACCTACTGCAGTTTAATTCTGTGAGGTTATTCTGCTCAATTATAACTTTTACTCATGTATTTTATTTTCGCTGTGGACGTAACTTTTCATGGTTGAACGAGGAAACAAGGGCAGTTTTGAAAAATTCTGTAAATGGAGATAAAGTTTGATTTGACTCATCAAATGGATTTAAATGGATGTTTTGAACATTTTCTTACACAGGGAGATTTTAAGTAGACGTGTCATTTTATTTGCATCAAATTAAAACCATTGTTCGTCATGCCACTGTGCAATAGTCGAGATTAGAAAAACCCAGTGCGTTCCTTAGCAACTGCTGTGGATGTGGAGGCCAGTGTGTTGATGTGCTGCACTGACACAGCTCTGGCTCTCAGTGTGTAGTGACCCACTCATCCAGCTAAAAAGCACAATGCTCCATTGACAAGCTAATCCTCAGGTCAGTCCTTACTGCAGCATCTGCAGCACGTCCTCGTCGTGGGTTTACATCGAGTCTGTGATGCACCGGACCAGACTGTGTTTTAATCACAGTCTGTGTTTGTGTGACAGAAGAAAGCACCTGAAAAGGGAAACAGACTTTTTAAAAGAGGTATCTGGGCCTGTGTATAGGAGGTTTGTTCATACCTGGGTTTTCATGTGCATATATTACAGGCCATTAGTTTTTATTAGCATAATGAAGTGGGTTTTCAATACACCCCAGAGATGGAGATCCATGCAGAGATGGATTTGGTGCAGTGTTGAGCCAGAGGAAAATCTGTTCATGGAATATGTTTTTATTCAGCTGGTTAAACCTCATTATTTATTTTACAAATTGAAACAATCTTTACAATTGAAGATGAACAACGATCGTTCCCTTTTTTTTTTATTCCACATCTTATTCTTGAGTGGCACGGTGGTGCAGTGGACTCCTTCCAGTCAGATTCCTTCAGTGTGGAGTTTGCATGTCCTCCCATCGTCTGTTATTTCTCTTGGGTACTTCCTCCTACATCAGAAAGACGTGCAACTTGATAAAAGACTCTAAATTGTCCGTAGGTTAATGTTAGTGTGAATGTTTGTCTCTGTGTGTTGGTCTGTGATACACTGGCGACCTGGTGTACCCCGCCTCTCACCATACGTCAGCTGGGATTAGCTCCAGCACCCCCCCCTGTGACTCTAAGAATAAGTGGGTGGCTATAGGTAATGGATGTGTGGATGGATGGACGGACATTCCTCTTGAGCAGATCAATGATCACAACTAAATGATGATAAATACCTTGATTTGTCAGGTGTTAATTAATCATTTGGCCTCGAACAACCTAAGATTGTATGTTTGTGGACTAAAAACATGTAAGAGAAGAAGTCAGGAGCTCCGTATGTTCAAAGATCCGCTCACTGTTTCCTCCAGACCTGATCTCCCAGTTGCTGGACCCGCTGGTCGACCCCTGGCTGGACAGAGAGAGGTGCTACGACCAGATCCCCGTTCCGGAGTCGTACGCCGGACCCCGACTCTCGTTTCCTCTCTCCGTCTCGGACACTAACGCTCTGCTCGGTGCATTCAAAGAGCAGCAGGTAACCAAACGAGTGTCTTTGCTGTTTCTCACTCCCGTGGACTCATTCCTCTTTCTTCCACACAGACTCTGCACGCCAGATATGTTCTGCAGCTGCTGTACGAGACCAAAAAGCTCCTGAAGCAGATGCCCAACATCATCCACCTGTCAACATCCTACGTCAATGACATCACGATATGTGGTGGGTGAACATGGCTTCACTCTCACTTAATTTAATGCTAAAAAACACGTGCTACACACTGAGCCCCTGAATAAATGGATGACCCACTTATTGGTTAAACGACCACTGATGTGTTTAGACTGTATTTTAATGGCATCGTTCTGAGAAGGAGGGTCTTGTTTATTGTTTATTTGCACACTGATAAGCCACTTCACGTCGGTTCCAGAGCTACTTCCTCCTGCACAGCCGCATCTCATTAGACTCAAGAATACTTGTGAACAAAACAAAAACACACAGTATGATTCGTTTAGCATGCTTCGCCTTCATTCTCCTTCTGTTACAGGTGATCTACACGGGAGGCTTGATGATTTACTGCTCATATTTTATAAGGTACAGCTATATTTCTTTCATTATTTTCACTTATTACATAGTTTACAGTAAAATCACAAGTGGATTTTATGGAAATGCACAAAGGATTCAAACATGCAAACATTTGTAGCATTTAAAAACACCTCTTAGATTTGATTTAACATATTTTTTATGGTACGTTTGTGTCATTCAGAACGGCCTCCCCTCCGCGGAGACGCCATATGTGTTTAACGGGGACTTTGTGGACCGTGGGAAAAAGTCAATCGAAGTGGTCGTCCTCCTGTTCGCTTATCTTCTGCTCTATCCCGACTACATGCACCTGAACCGGGGAAACCACGAAGACCACATCATGAATCTCAGGTGCATGAAAACAAGAGTAGAAATGAAAGAAAACGTAAATTCATCCTTGTCTGTCACAAATACGAGCGTTAAAAATGATCTGAGCTCGATTGTTGTTCTGTCGCTCTTTCAGATACGGGTTCACAAAAGAGGTGATGCAGAAGTACAAGGTACAGAGAAGTCCAGACTCATGTGATCTTTCTGCTTTTCTTCATGCACAGAACTAATTATTACTATCTATTTTAATTTGTATATGTTGTGTGTGACTGTGCAGACCCACTGCCACGAGATCCTGCAGCTGTTTCAGGACATTTTCAGCCTCCTGCCTGTCGCAACAGTGATCGACGGGAAGATCCTGATAGTACATGGAGGAATATCGGACCAGACTGACCTGGACTTCCTCAGCTCCATAGAGAGACACAAGGTCTGAGGACACAGTCAAACCTTCATCCTCTGTCCACTTTTAACTGCATGAATCAGCTTAGACCACTAGAGGTCGGCAGTGCTTATTTTCTACACATACTGACAGATTCACATGTCAATGTTTCTCTCTATTTAGTTGTGATCTCCACCGACTACTGAGTAAAATATCTAGGTTGTTAGTGCCTGACATGTCAGCCTTTCTTCCACAGCCTGTTCGTAACAGTGTTTGGTGGCAGCAAGCCTGGATTACAGACAGAGCTAATTAAATTACTACTCATGGACTAATGTAACTACCTCGCCAGGTAGTAGGAGGTTATGTTTTCACCTCGGCCCGTTTGTTTGTTGGCTGGTTGGTTCATGAGCAAGATTACACAAAAACTTCAGGGTGCCTTACTGTGAAGCTTACTGGAAGGAATGTTGACATGCTTTTCTTCAACACATTTGTTGATTTCTGAGAGAATAGTTCATGAATCTCAGTTCTGTGCAGACTTACGTGTCAGTTTGAATGTCACATATCTTTTTTGTCTCTTTATGTCTGTCTTCCATTCTCCTCTTCCCCTCCAGGTGAAATCTGCCCTGAGGTTTCCCCGACGCAGTCTGGAGCAGCTGGACATCGGTCAGTCCAGCAGACAGGCCAAAAGAATGAGATTGACAGACGGCTCTCGTCCCGGCAGCAGTCGAAGCCAAAGCAAGAACCAAAGGAACCAGTTAACACCCAGTCTGAGGTCAGATGCCTCAGAACGCAGATGCCTACAGATGTTACAAAGTTCAAATGTACAATTAGACGTCTGAAAATAGCAGACTCTGTTTTCTGTCCCTTTCTTTCTAAAGGAAGAGGCAACGTGGGCTCAACCAACAAGACAGCGCCGCCTCCAGCTCTTCCTCCTCGTCGTCCTCCTCCTCTTCCATCTGCTCACCTCGGACTCCATCCTGCCTCTCACCTCGTCCGTGCCCATCTTCTCCCAGCATGCCTTACACCATCAATGTCCTCCAAGTGCCTTTCCTGGACTCTCTGTCCTCTGTTCCCCCTCCAGCACCGCCGCGGCATGATCGGGAATGGAAACAGGTCAGAGGCATGAGTTAATATTGTTCAACCGTGCTCCCTTGTGATTGAGTTCTGCATCTTGTTCACCTGCTTTCCTCTCGGTTGCAGATAGTGGATATATTGTGGAGTGACCCCAAATCTCAAGCGGGCTGCAGTCCCAACACGTTCAGAGGAGGAGGTTGCTACTTCGGCCCTGACATCACCCAGAGGCTGCTGCTCCAACACGGACTCCAGCTGCTCATCAGGTCCCACGAGTGCAAACAGGAGGGATACGAGCTCTGTCACGGTGGACAGGTAGACGCAGTGGCAAACCTATCTGCAGTAAAATGTTGTCTAATAGGTTTGCAGCTGGAGGAATAAACGTTTGCTCTGCAGGTGATCACCATTTTCTCCGCGTCCAACTACTATGAGGAGGGAAGTAACCGCGGTGCCTACATCAAACTGGGCAGGGAGCTGGTTCCCCGCTTCTACCAGTACCAAGTCAGCCGCACAACACGCAAACTCACCCTGACTCAGAGGTACAACTGTGTACTGTATGTGTTTGTTTAACCACAGCTGGGAGTTTTTGTGCCGAGGCTATGAGTCTATTTAATGTTCATTCAAACAACTAGAATATTTCTCTGTAGAGCGTGAACCTCTGCCAAGGCCCAACAGTCCCCTTGAATTCAATCAAACTGCACCAAATTTCACACTCAAGCCTCATTTCCACAGATCAAATAACCCACTCACATCCGGCTTTAGTCTGTAATGGGAATGGATACAATTGGCATTAGCTCCGGCTCTATTCTGCAGATGATGGCATTAATACAATGCTTAATGGGAGAAGCTAATACATAATGATAGGTATTTGTAAATGATATGTTCACCTTTGTCTTAGCAGAGTCCGAGTGGCTGAAGGCTCTGCTCTCAGGGCCTTGAAGGAGAAGCTGTTCACCCATCGCTCTGAGCTGGTGACGGGCTTCCAGCAGTTCGACCAGAACAGCACCGGTGACCTTTAACCTCCCTGTTTATTTACCTCTCTTATAAAGATGTGTTCACGTGTTATACATGTTATATACGTCAGCATATCTTCTTTCAGGTCGTTTGTCGGTCAGTGAGTGGGCTCAGGTGCTGGAGTCCGTGCTGAGACTGGACCTGCCCTGGAGGACTCTCCGTCCACACTTGTGCCGTCTGACAGCAGATGGCAGTGTGGAGTATCAGTCCTGCTTTGAGGACATGAGCACAGGGATTCCTCTGCCTACGGTCAGAATAGACAAGTAGTGTCCCGCAGTACTTCTAAGTACTGTAATACAGTAATTTACTAAACGTATCAAGAGTTTTCAGTGTCTACAATGTATTTAATTTCTTTTCTTTCCCTCTTGTGTTAGGTCGCTCCAAACTTGGCTGAAACTCTGTTCAGATACAGGACGGACATCGAGATAATATTCAACATTATAGACAAAGACCATTCAGGTAAATAACTTCTGTGTCTCTTTTGGAAGACATTGTCTTGATGATTCAACATTAAATCTGCGTGTGTGTCGTGCTCAGGTCTGATCTCCACCGAGGAGTTCCGTCACACCTGGCGTCTGTTCAGCGCTCACCTGGGCGTGGACATCGACGACAGGGCCATCGATGAGCTGGCTCGCAGCATCGACTTCAACAAGGACGGCAGCATAGACTTTACTGAGTTCCTGGAGGCCTTCAGAGTCGTACACAAACTGGACATCAAGGATCAGCCACTCAAGTGTTCGTGAAGGGGATTGATCGGAATACCGAAACGTGGAAGTTGTGATCAGTTAAGAAAAGAATGGAAAGTAGGAAAACAACAATAATAAAAGACATTCTCACATCTCATGGGAATCAGTTTAGAAGTTTTAGAGTAATCCAGCTGGTATAACATAACGATGTACTTTCATTTATAGTATGGGTTCAAATTAGTGTCACAAGTTGTTTCTGAACATTGCTTCACAAACAGCTTGTAGCTGTAAATACGGTTTGTACATGTATATAAACATATTTGTATTTGTAGAATATATTTGTATTTGTATAAAAAAGTACATGTGTAGAGGGGATTTGTATTCGTATAAAAACATTGAGAGTGAATAAAACATGTTAACAACTGAAACGCTGAAGTTAAAATGATGAATTATGATAAGAAGAGTCCAATCAGGGTGCAGGTGGTTCTGTCATCTTCATCGGAAAAATGTGTGAATAATAGATCAACTATAGCGTTTGTTGTCCAGTACAGCTTACCTCAGTAACAACAGGACACTGAATCAACACACTTCTCACAAAAACTTCATGTAACTGTATGAGGGTGGATCATATGTAGGTGAATCAGCTGATACAAGTTGTACAGGTGATGTTCCTGAAGTGGGAACACACACAGGAATAGAAACAAATAACCAGTGTTGTACAAGTTCACTACTCTCATGAACTAGTTCAAAGTTCAGTTCATACAAGTAAACATGAATAGTTCACGTTCATAGTTCACCATTTAAATTCTGAACTAGTTCATATTTCAGTTCATTTCATAGTTTTAAGGTGGACAGTGAGAATGAAAGACTTAACTTGTTAAAGAAAACCTTATCCATCACTACCCCTTGCCTTTACTGTCGGAATGTTTATCAGACAGTGTGTAAAAATCCCTCAGATAATAATAAGGTGCATCGGATCTCGGATGTAGTTGCTGAGTCTGCGTCTCTGCTTTCTCTTGCCATCTGTATATGAGACCGAGAGCTGTTGTGTTGCAGGTATGGCCTGCCCCTTTAAGGAAAGTTTGTAGTGTGTGACGTAGTGCACCAGGGTATTGTGGGAAAATACGCTAAAAGTGTGTTTATAAGGAGAAGTGACGGAGCACCTAGAGGTGATGCGAGTGTTGCGCCTGCTGTATATCCGAGAAATAAAGTGGCCGCATTCCAAGTAAAGAAACATCTCCTCCTCCTTCTTCACGGAGCGGTCCGGACGGCTGGTTACCAGCCTGACAGCGAGCCAAGATAACCAGTGACACAGGCGGCTCCTGGTACAGACGACATAGGAGACGGATTTATCATGACGTGACACATGCAATGTAAAACAATACATTCACGTCACACCATCATCCTCTAACCCCGGGACGCACTGGAGGTAGAAGCGCTGTGAAAAGCGCTCCGCCTCCTTTCCTCGCCCATGTTAAATACTTTTACTTTACTTTGCAACACACGCAACCCTTGGAGAACCATACATTAAAGGCCGAATTATAGTACTGCGACAAACAACATCATGCGTCCATTTCCAGGTATGTCACAAACCATAAATGAATTGCATTGATATTTGATAGAAGATAGTATCTTATCTATGATTAGGGGGCAACCATGTTCTATTCAGTAACACTGCATTTTTTTGTTGTATTATCAGGGGCGAATCTGAGCAGGGAGAAGCAGCTTTTCAACTAGACTCTCCAGAGCCAGGAGGGTCATTGCAAATGCCTTTGGAATCATGGCGGCACGTTGGAGGATTCTTGGGAGGGCAATTGAGTTCCTGCCAGACAAAGCTGTGGATGTTGTCAAGGCAGGTGTTGTTCTTCACAAGTACCTGGCCATTACAGATGAGGCAAACACACCCGGGAGCCGCTACATCCCACCCAGATACCCTGATGCAGACTCAGGAGGTTCGGTACAGCCTGGTGAGTGGCGCAGAGTGGTGGCTGGCGACTCTAATCTCTCAGACACCACAGATCACAAGGAGCCGTTCCACCAGAGCTGCTGTGGCTGTTAGGAATGAATATTCGCAATTCTTTCTGAGACCAGAGGGAGCGGTTACATGGCAAACGACATAGTGTCCCGATGCACACTTGGCCCCGATGATACCTGTTATGCTGACTTTTATAATTGTAAATAAACACCTGTTTCTATACCCATTTGTTGTCGTATTTTGTCTTTACTGTGCATGTAAACCAGGTGCCACACACAAGCTATTCAAATAATACTAGAAAACTATTTACAAAGTGCAAAGAAGCATCATACTGTCTTTAGGCTAATGATCAGTCCTGTTGTTTATAAAGCAGGCTGTATGAACACCTGCTGTATGCGTGCAAAATTAATTGATGCAATTATTTTGTGCCAGAAGGTGCAGTACCTCGGCAGAACACCAGTGTCGCGTGGCACACTTGACCCTGGATGACCTGATGATCTTACCTGTTATGCTGACTTTTAGAATTGTAAATAGAATTTTAAAGAAAAAAAATCCAAACTGTTTCACAACCAACCAATTTTTTATTATAACACACTAGAAAAATACAAACAAGGTGCAAAATATCCAAGTAAAAAAAGTGCAAAAACCACTGCAAAACAATACCAAGTAGACAAAATATTGAAGCACATGCAAAATATAAAGTGTCTGTCGTTCATTCCTTTAGAAAGGCCGCTGCAATGTTATAAACTTTGCACATGGCTTCATGCTTTCTCTCTGCGGGCATTTTCCTCATCACATCCGCCAAAGTAGCTCCAAAGCGAGTGAACTGATCCGCTTCCTTGTGTTGACGCAGAGCAGTGCCTCTCTGTTCCAGAAACTCCATCACCACGTTGTCCTGCTGTCTCTGCCTTTTTCTTTTGGGCATGCGGGACAGAGGAGATGGCGGCATCATGGAGGCTGGAGGGTCGGACAGGGTGAAGGAAGCCGGGAAACTGGTCAACAGAGAAGCTGAGGTGGTTGCCCTGACGAAGGCCTCTGGTAAGGTAATGCATGGCTCGGGGGAGGCCTCGGGTGATGAGGAGCTGGATGGCTCGGGGGAGGCCTCAGGTGATGAGGAGCTGGATGGCTCGGGGGAGGTTGATGGCGATGGTCCTTTGTCGATGGCCATGCTGGCAGTTGAGGGCTGTTCATGATAACAAAAGAACATATAGTTGGTCTGTTAACAACATGGGAATCGCATATGGCTGCTATGGTGAAGTAACCTTACTGCATTCCTTACATCCACAATGTTTGCACTTAAAGAAAAAACAGCTGCTCCCTGTCCATGCATTTAGAGTCTGTGACCAGGAGTCTTTTATGGAATGGATTACTAACGACAATGACGAGACTTGTGTAGGCAATACTCGCCCACAGTTCTTTAGCGATATGAAAACAGCCTGTAGCTACAATGGCAAATGTTACAGGCAATTGCATTACATTATCAATTCAGGCTCTTTACCACCATTTACCCCGTTTGCAATATGTTGAAGCAGACTCCAACCAACCACGTGAACTCTCCCACTCTGATCACACTGCTGGCGTACAAGCTCGAACACACAGAGGCTGTTCAGAAACCAAGAACTCTATATTTACCATGTCGTAGCTGGACGACGTCGCCCGGTGTTTAACGTGTGGTCCCAGGTGGTCAAAGCTCCGGATCTCCTCTGTTTGGTCCATTTCCCTCACAGGTCGAGCGAGAGGTGAAAACCTGAGCCTCCGTCTACTGTTTTCTGGTTCTTCTTCTCGTATCCTCCTTCGCAATATTATCATTTGCATTTCAATGTTAATCATCTCCAGCTCGTCCAACTCACTTTGACTCAAGAACTCCATCGTTCACGGTGTGTGTGGAGAACACGACTGGGAGAAGGTAAATAAACACTCAACGACGACTGCCACACCCACAAAGAAGGCGTCTCTAAGGCCGTCTTCGTCAAAACACGTTACTCCGCCTAGTGTACTGGCGGGGAATTGCTTTGAATTTGGAACGCGCAATTCTTGGGGATCCATAAACCAAAACGAGTCCGTCGATGCAACTGCGTGAAATGCCACAGCCGCAGTTGCAGACCCATGCGCCGGCCTTAATACATTAATAATTTCTTGATATGCTAGAACCATCATTGCTCGTTGACTTTATAACTGTCTGAACGTACTTTAAATGACATGATCAACATACCTCTGTGATGAAGATGAATGGGAACAGCATTGTAAATAAATGGATCATCTGCATAATGTTTTATAAAAGTAAAATAATAATTATTTATAATAATTTTTAAATACCTCTCTATTTTGCTTCTTTTTTATGTTAAAGATATGAGTACGAGTCGGCAATAAAATATATCAACATTTTATTGTGTCCTGCGAATTGGTCTCTGAACAGCAAAGCACAGAGATAAAGTTTGTTTAATGTTAAAGTGTCACACTTATCTCAGACTTACATTCACCTTATCCAACACATCGTGGACCTCTGTCACTTTACCAACATCTGGCTGCACGGCCACTTCATTCTGTACATATACAGTCAGTGCATTCAGAGAGTATTCAGACCCCTTCAATTCTGTTACATTTTGATATGTTGCAGTCAACATCCCATAATGACAAAGCAAACATAGAATTTCACAAATTCTTTGCAAAGTAAATAAAAATAAATAACTTAGAAACTATTCCAATTTCAGACCTTTTGATATGGCATATATTCTGATATCAATTTGTTTCTGAATATATAATGTCTGTTTTTCCTCTAATTAATGTTTTTTTTTAACATACTAAAGTGTTCAATAGATAACAAAAATTAATTGGTCCAACCCTCGGAACAGCATCTGGAGCTCTGATTGGCTGGCTGTTGTATGTTGGCAGGAGTCTCACCAATCAGAGCTACTAGTACAGCGAATGTTCAAATGCCTAAAAGGCACACCTGACCCCCAGATGACCTGATGAACTAACCTATGCTGACTTTCAGCCATGTGAATAGAGGTGTAAATAAAACCCAACTCTTTCAAAAACATATTTGGTGTTTTTTTCTGTCTATACTTTGCATTCAAACAAGGTGCAAAACCTAAATTAATCAAATAATACCAGAGAACTATTTACAAAGTGCACAGAATGTATGACCAGCTTGGAGCTTCTAAAGGTGTGAGACATGAACTGATGCAATTCTATGACCCCAGAGGGAGTGGTCACAATCGAACCCAGATGGTCTGATAACGACCTCATGAACTCACCATGACTTTCAGTCATGTGAATAAAAAAATCCAACTGCTTCAATACTTATATGGTGTTTTATTGACATACAAGTTGTAAAATAAGTAATAAAAGAAAATGTGCCAAATAAGAAATAATACAGTGCAAAAGTACAAGGTGCAAAATACAAACTAACTATTATTAATAAAATAATTATTTAGTGCCGAAGTCTTGGACTACGCCCTGCAAATAGGTCGACACCCTGTCCATCGCAGCACGCCGCATCTCTGGCGGCATTGCCCTCACTATGTCCTCCAGAGTATTAACAAATCTGACGCAGCCTTCTGGCTCCGACATAATCCCTAATAGCACCAGCCTGCGCTCCTCCAAATCGACCCTGTGACAGGCGAGGCAACCGATATCCTGCTCCCCCTTTCTTTTCCTCTTTTTTGTTGTTTGAGACAGAGGAGATGGCGGCATCATGGAGGCTGGAGGGTCGGACAGGGTGAAGGAAGCCGGTAAACTGGTCCTCGGAGAAGCTGAAGTGGTCGCCTGGACGAAGGCCTCGGGTGAGGGGATGAAAGGCTCAGGGGAGGCCTCAGGTGATGAGGTGGATGGCTTGGGGGAGGCCTCAGATGATGAGGAGGTGAATGGCTCGGGGGAGGCCTCAGGTGATGAGGAGGTGAATGGCTCGGGGGAGGCCTCAGATGATGAGGAAGTGAATGGCTCGGGGGAGGCCTCAGGTGATGAGGAGGTGAATGGCTCGGGGGAGGCCTCAGGTGATGAGGAGGTGAATGGCTCGGGGGAGGCCTCAGGTGATGAGGAAGTGAATGGCTCGGGGGAGGCCTCAGATGATGATGGTACTTCGTCCATGGCCATGCTGGCAGTTGAGGGCTGTTCATGATAACAAAAGAACATATAGTTGGTCTGTTAACAACATGGGAATTGCATATGGCTGCAATGGTGAAGTAACCTAACTGCATTCCTTACATCAACAATGTGGGCACTTTAAGAACAGACAGTTGTTCTTTGTCCATGGATTTGGAGTCTGTGACCAGGAGTCTTTTATGGAATGGATTACTAACGACCAGTGTTGGGAGTAACGCAGTACAAAGTAACGCGTTATTGTAATTCCACTACTTTTAGCGGTAACGAGCATGTAACGAGGTATTTTTTAAAATCAAGTAACGCAGTTACAATTACTGAAATTTAAATGAGTTCGTTACTCGCGTTACTCTCTTTTGCAGAGATGCCCAATACGTCGATCGCGATCTACCGGTCGACCGCGAAGGAAGTGTGGAACGATCGCACTGGACAAGAGGCAGTCATGAGGACGCTCCGGCGCACGTAACAGCTCTTTTTCTTTTTTTCGCCCCACCGCCACATGATCGAGCGTTTAGATTTCTCATCTGCTCTCTGTATCGCTCACGGCGGAGTTCCATCCCGATGCGAACACACACAGGTGGGCACACTCCCACCAGCGGACAGAGAGCTTCCGCGGCCCCCCCACCCAAAAAAAGCTGTAAACCTAGGGGAAACACTGACAGCGTTGGCGTGTGTATTAAATCTGTCCGCTCCGTGAGAGCTACAGGCAGGTACGCAAGGTGAGCCTGATTCTCTCTCCAAAGAGGAAATAGGCTCTCAGATCATAAGTTTGAGAAGCTTCTCCTCACTTTTATTTCATTGGGCCTAATGTGGTAAAAAAAACCACTGTTAAATGACTGAGACAGTTATTTTGTATTAAAAGGGATTTTTGTACTACTGCTTTATTTGAAGGCCTGTTGCCCTGTTGATTACAAAAAATATGTTTATTGTGTTTGACTGTTCAGTACTGTTCATATTCATTACATTTAAAAAGCAGACATAAAAGTAACTTAAAAGTTACTTTCCCTAGTAACTAATTACTTTTGATGAACAGTAACTGGTGAAGTAACTCAATTACTTTTAAAAGAAGTAACTAGTAACTATAACTAAGTATTAATTTTCAGTAACTTGCCCAACACTGCTAACGACAATGACGAGATAGAAAACTTGTGTAGGCAATACTCGCCCACAGTTCTTTAGCGATATGAAAACAGCCTATAGCTGCCATGGCAAAGGTTACAGGCAATTGCATTACATCTACAATTCAGGCTTTTTACCACCATTTACCCCGTTTGCAATATGTTGAAGAAGACTCCAAACAACCACGTGAACTCTCCCACTCTGATTACACTGCTGGCGTACAAGCTCGAACACACAGAGGCTGTTCAGAAACCAAGAACTCTATATTTACCATGTCGTAGTTGGACGTCGGTTGGTCAAGTGGCAGTACAAACAACCTCCGCCTCCATCTCCTCGTCTGTCGTTGTCGTTGTTGATAATCAATTATCACAAGTTGCTCTTCAATGTTCAGCAGCTCCATCAACTGTCTCTGGGTTGCCCACGCTAGGAATGCTTTCTCTGCCATCGTTCACTGTGTGTGTGTAGAGAACAAGACTGGGAGGAGGCTTTATATATACAGTCTATGGGAGGCGGTCAATAAACAGTCGACGACGACCACCTCCCACAAAGAAGGCGTCTCTAAGTTACAGAACCAGGCGCCGGCCTTAATACATCAATAATTTCTGGATATGCTAGAACCATCATTGCTCTTTGACTTTATTACTGTCTAAATATACTTTAAATGACATGATAAACATACCTTTGTGATGAAGATGAGAGGGAACTGCATTGTAAATAAATGGATCATCTGTATAATGTTTTATAAAAATAAATAAATCATAATGGTAGAATAATTTTTAAATACCTCTCTATTTTTCTCTTATTGGTTTTATGTTAAAGATATGAGTACGAGTCGGCGTTAAATATATCAACATTTTATTGTGTCCTGCGAATTGGTCTCTGAACAGAAAAGCACAGATATAAAAGTTGTTTAATGTTAAAGTGAAGTCACACTTATCTCAGACTTACATTCACCTTATCCAACACATCGTGGACCTCTGTCACTTTACCAACATCTGGCTGCACGGCCACTTCATTCTGTACATATACAGTCAGTGCATTCAGAGAGTATTCAGACCCCTTCAATTCTGTTACATTTTGATATGTTGCAGTCAATATCCCATAATGACAAAGCAAACAGAGAATTTCACAAATTCTTTGCAAATTAAATAAAAATAAATAACTTACTATTATATTTTCCGATCTTTTCTCATGGTACTTAAAAGTATTTTTAGGTACCTCCCTTTCAAGACGTGTATTTATAAGGTCTCATAGTTCACGATACATATTATAACTAAAACCAAGCCATGACCCCTTTCGTTTTACATAACAAGAGACTTATTCATGGATCTTGAGTAAATAAATCAGGCATGTTAAGGGGACTGATATTGTACGTTTGTAGTTTGGTGCAGATCCAAATAATTCAAGTTCTTTCTGCGTTACCGCCTGGTTTTTGCTCTGATTTGCATTGTCAGGTGTAAAAAGAACATCATGTATTTACCTCAGGTGAACTCCAGTCAAAATGTACATGCATCTTAAAGATGACCAAAACAGATGGGAGGCACCTGAATTAAAATCTGACTGTGTCTAAATACAATATAGATTTATGAGGGGAAAATATATTTTTATATTGAAGGAGTTTCAAATATTTCACATGTTAACTGTATACGACTCACACACAGAGAAAATACTGTGTATTCTATCAAACACGAACCAAACATACCACAAACAACCTAACTTCACTGTTCACAAATGAATAAAATATGTCTAGTCGCCATATCAGTATTAAAAACTTGGGGTGACAATCATGCACATCCACAAGGACCAAAACACACTGGCATTCAAAGAGATACATATTAATATTTAGTATCATCAGCACTGACTTATAAAGAGCCTGGCAGGTATCAGAGGAAACGATTTGGGTTCATTTGTAGGCATAGATACAGATTTACTAATAATTATATTATTAAAAAACAAAGCAGAGGCTGAATTTAAAAGTGCAGAAATTATAGAAATGTTTCCTCTGATTACCACCGGACATTTGACATATTCAACTATCAGGCTGTTTATATAATATTCTCACACACAACACCAAGGACACTGAAATTATATCTTTGCAAATTTCAGTTTAAATAAAACGCATGTTAGTGAGTCCCGTAAAGCATGTTTAAATAATAAATATGTTCACAGTTTGGACCCTTACGAAGAAAAAACAAATACATAACTAGTGGTTTGCAATTCAGCTGCCTAGGTTAGTATGTCACATTATTGTGTTAAAGCTACTGAGTTTATTGACTACTTATTGAGTAAATACTTACAAGCATCTCACGACTTGTACGAGTTGATAATGAGAAGCTTTGCTGACTTTGTCCACTTGACACTTTAGTTATAGAAACGTCTCTCCAGGTGTTTATAGTTGTATTAACACTTGTCTTTTTGTTCACTGCATCAGGCAGCTGGAACTTGGCAGGAAGTCCTTGACATACGTGATCGACGCCTTGGAGAGATACGTCATGGTTCCAAAGCTGCCACTGGGGGCGCTATCGTAGAAAAAGTTGCAGATCCCAGTCGCCGGGTCCTTCTCGAGGAAATAATCACAGGCGCTGTGAGATTTCTGGGGATGTAGAGGAAGAAAAGGTCAACAAAAAACAGACATTGAATCATTACATTGTTTGAGACGGGTGTATGTTGTCCATACTCTGTGATCATTTAATCCGGAGGTTAAACAGATTAAATGGAGCAGTACCCCAGGAAATCGTGGGGGGGCAGTAGGGCTGGGGAATATGACTTCAAATCACGTTTAAACCAAATCTTTACATTGATTGCATTTAATGAACGATTACTTTATAATATACTGAAACTGCAGGCATCTATATGTTACAAGGACTTTCTTAAGAGGTACATTTTCAAAGCCTCTGTGCTGCCCTCTAGTGGATGTATTGCCTAACAACATTACGGCTGCATAAATAAGCTTTAAAACTGTATCTGATGCAGGCAGTAGAACCTGGTCATTGAGGAAGAGGTCATTGGCCAAATGCAGGATGCGGTCCACATAGATGATGCCACCGATGCTGTCAACATCCACGTCGGCGATCAAACCGAGAACCATCACAGTCTCCACCAGCAGCTGCCGGTACTCTGGCTGAGGGACATGGTTCAGGACAGACTCCACCTGCACCGCAAACTTGATCTCTCCTGCTGTCATCTATACAGAAAACAGAATGAAACACATACACACACACACACACACCTAGAAGATAGTAAATCCATCTACAGCTGCATGTCTGCGAGATGCTACCTCTCTTGTGGTAGAAGACGGCAGCACATATCCATCTATTGACAGGCCGTGGCACTTCTGCAGGATCTTCCAGACCTTTTGGTAGAAACCCACTGGTACTCTGTTGATAGCTCCGTCCAGCCTGCGTCTCCTCAGCCACTGGCCTTGCCTGTCCTCCCAGTGTAGCTGTCCGTCAGATGGACCGGGACCCACAGGGGACAGGATTCCACTGGGGGTGGACGGACTGCTGCAACGCTGTGGCGGGAGAGCAGAAAAGATGCTGTTACAACATGTTTAATGGACCACATCAGCACAGTAGACCAACCTTATCTCATGTATTTTAACTGTGTTCCTCGCAGGAAAATGTTCACTCTTCAAATCAAAGCAAATTTGACTCGAGTGACATTTTTACCCTTTTTTTTTCTTTAAACATGTGGAGTCATACTCCCCAGGAGCTATGAATAGACTTTGATGTTTAAAATCAAAGAGAGAAAAATCGATTTCCAACTGCTTACCTTACTTTGAATAAGACCTTCTTTTGATTATGATGTTTACATGAGCTAATTTAATATCCAATTTATATTCTATACACTTTACAGAGCAACTGCTGATTATGACTGACATTAACATTATGTTCTACAACTGGTTCAAAATCAAACCCATTGCATTGGTAGCAGCAAAATACATGTATATAAGTTGTCAGTCATCTCTCTCTCACACACAGAAAATAATTTATTTAACACTATATAATCAAGCAAATCATGCAGTCAGACATGCAGACACATTAGAGGACAAGGCTGGTGTTATTCTGTGTGTTAGTGTTTTAAATTACTTTTAAAAAGATGGATTGTGAATTTAGCTTTAGGGACAAGTGCTATCTGTGTAGTCACAGCTTGATATAATAAAAGCTTTAATAATTAATAATCCCTTTTCAAAACAAAGTGCTTGACATGGTTTTCAACAGATACTACATCAAGAACCACAAAGTAGAGGAATTGCATCAGAAGCATAACAGCGAAGGTTCTTGGTTCAAGTCCAGCCTGTGATGTTTTAGAATTGCCCTCCAGGGACAGATAAAGTTGTTTTGAATTGAACTGAATTAGGCAGCGATCAATAACTGTTTACTACACTGAACATTTTAAGTTTGTTTGATCAACTTGAAAAATAACTATGTACCTACACTCAAATTAATAAAGTTAAGTGTGTGCGTGTATGTGCTTATAAATAGTGATGGAGTTTTGTGCCACTGACTCAAGCTATATCAGTACTTTGACAACATTGATAAACTTGTAAGAAGATTTAATTAATTGCAGATTTTTGTCTATTTAATAAAAAGGTAAAATACCACCAATGTTGTCCTCACATGCAGAAATGCACATAAATGTTTAAGTGATTTAATAAAAACATAAATAAATTCTAACTACAACAGCCCAGTGCAGAACAAAGCAGGATCTTTTGAAGCAGATGAGGTGGAATGGTTTACCGTGGAGCGAGGAGAGGTGACATTGCTACTTAAGGAAAGACCCCCGCTGATGATCTACACATGGATGACAGATGACAGAGAGCAGTTTGAGATGGGACACATGGTTCTCACACTACAGTTTCAATCACGCTGCAGCCGCACAATTTTTCCATCTGAGAAGTGAAAATAACTTTACAAGATATTAATAAAATAATAATAACAAACAAATGACAACTCAATGGTGAAATACTTTCACAAGCTCATGAAATTTAAAAAAAAATTAGTTTAACACTTGTAATAGAATATTTAATTACATTTCACAGCAATGAAAATTATCAATTCTGGTTGTTTAATTCTTACCCAGCTGCGGCTGGGGGCAACTTGCTTGTACCACTGAAAGATCCGAGCAAGCGCACATGAACAGTGAACTCACAATGCTTTTATACAAGTCAAACCCCTCCTCACACAGATGCAGAATGTTCATCCAATCAGATCTCTGCTTTGTTGTAATCAGGCTCACCTTCAATCTAAATGAGGACCCCATTGAAAGTTACAATACAATAGCATCAGGCATCTGCTTAGACTCCAAGTTTCTCTTAGACCCCCGTCTCTGCTGGATGACCCATAAAAGAGTCTAGGTGTGAAAACCTTTTGTCTCAGCAGAGGCACATAGGAATCTCCAACGAATACACATCTGAGTCTCCTAAGCTGACCCCCACATGTTGCAGTCTTAAAACACACAGGAACACATCTCAGAATAATATTCTCCATCTATACTTATCATACCTTCATTCAACCTAACTAAATATAAAATCTGCCATCACACACTCTTCTACAAAAATACAATCAGAGAAGCGAAGCATGTTTTCCTACTGAAGTGGAAGACGTTCCAGCAATGAGGGCGCGGTGGCTCACAAAATGTTACAACAGCTTTATGAAGAGGATTTAGGCGGAGGTCGAGGAAGACGTTAGAAACAGTCCCATGCTAGAAATTATCAAATTCAACCCACACTGAGCGGCCGAGAGCCATCCAGCTGTAACCAAAAACACAACACTGTTATAGATTGATAGACAGACAGATAGACAGATATATAGATAGATAGATAGATAGATAGATAGAGAGAGAGAGAGAGAGAGAGAGAGAGAGAGATAGATAGATAGATAGATAGATAGATAGATAGATAGATAGATAGATAGATAGATAGATAAGTAGAAAGATAGATAGACAGACAGACAGATAGAGAGATAGGGAGATAGCGAGATAGAGAGATAGAGAGATAGAGAGATAGAGAGATAGAGAGATAAAGAGAGAGACAGATAAACAGACTTGTGCATCCAACCTGTTTTATCTCACTCTTCAGTTTGTGTATTCCTGTGCGTTCAGTCTTGGTGGCACCAGTGTGGCCAAGTTCGTGGATGGAGATGGCCGGACTCGAGGCTGTAGACTGGATGGGGCGCACTGATGAACAGAGACAACAACCAAAGAGAAAAAAACCCCATCAACTTGTGTAGATGAAGTCCTGCCATTTCTAACTGTAATTTTGGGGGTGGAAACTGGCGATGTGCCAGCACTATTCGGAGTTGGAGAAAACAACCGGATCAAATAGACCAGTACAACATGTCAAAAGTATCGGTCGACTCTGGTGGGACTCGAACCCACAACCTTTGAATGCCTTTGGTATTCCCTAGAAGTCCAACGCGCTATCCATTGCGCCACAGAGCCTCACACATACACCCACACACACAGAGCCCACCGCATTCCCAAATACTTTGACATGGCATACCACAGCTCCATATATATACATGGATATATATAGAGCTGAATGGTGCGGGTGAGGTGACAGCAGTATCAGTCTGTCCGATGCACTGGAGCAGACTGAAATATGTCTTTGTGGCTCAGAAGCTCTTTTTTCATGTTCTATTTTCTTCACTTAAATCTCATGTTTTAACCAATGCCCACTTACGCAAACTGACCCAAAGAGAGGCAGAGAAAAAGGTGAAACTCACCGCTCCTCTCCACCCCGAACTCTTTGCCACTGAGGATGTGATGCAGGAGACTCTTCATGCCGAACGGACTCAGGCTCATCAGACTCTCAGATGCCTCCTCCCCTAGAAAAGAGTCATACAGCGTTTCATGTTTACTTTTTGTGTTTGTTCACGGTTGTGTGTAGTAATAATAAAAGTAATAAATTGAATTTTTTTCATAATTGAATAGTGTATGTTGCATAATGTGTGAGCTCTATTAGGAAAAGTTAGACCTGTGGTGCATAAACATGCTTAGTTCTCCTACCAGAGCAGTGCAGGCTGCGGGCCAGCTCAGTGGCCATCACTTGCATGATGAGTCCAATCCTGAGGCGAAGCATGTCCCCGAACAGAGCAGGCTGGGAGCGCACGTACATGGCGAGATACACCATGATTTCCTATATGACAAACACGTCACGTCAGATAAAAGTCACATGTCAGGTCCACAAGTTTAAAGAGACGTACTTCTTTATATACGGTCTATGGACGTACCTGAGTGAGTACAGCTACACTGATGTCCTGACCACTGGCCTCATAGATGAGTGTGTTCAACTCCTCGGGAGGAAGTGGCCTGAGAGGAATCAGCGAGGAGGAACAGTTAAGTTATTGTGTGTTAAATAACGTGAGCACTAAATAACTGGAGACACCTGTTACCAGGACTTACACTGCGATGACTCTTTCTCTGGGTTCAGGAGGTAGACCCACAGTCAGCTGCTTGTGATGGGAGATCAGATCCGTGCAGGCCTGAGGAACAGACACCATGGGGGAGTGAGATTAGTAACAGACAGCTCACGTTTGCAGTGTCTATCGCAGCAGCAGAACATATAGTTTGGTGTGTAGGCTTTGACTTCCTCTCTCCCTCAGATGATAGATTAGTTATGGGCAAATACCTGAAAACAAGTTTTTGAGGCCACTATGATCACCTTTGACCTTTGACCACCAAAATCTAGTCAGATTAGCCAAATTAGTATTTTTGCCAAATTTGAAATAATTCTCTTTTTTAAAAAATGCGCTCACAAGGCAAAAAGAATTGCGAGGTTGCCGTTATCTTGACCTTTGACCTTCAACTTCTTATCGTTCATCTTTGAGTCCAAGTGAATTAAGAAAATAAATTCCCTCAAGGTGAGTTTGCCAACGGGACGGATGGACGACCTGAAAACACGAGGCCTCTGGCCACAATGACTCGTCACTGACCTCTGCGAGGACCTCCACTCTCTTGCGTAGTATTCCAGAGATGTATCTGATGAGACCCCACTCTTTAGAGGCTCCAGCCTGAACATAGAGCTCCTCCAACAGAGAACGCACACTCATCCCGCCCTGCCCGGGACCTGACAGCTCCACCAGCCAATCAGCTCCTCTGGTCATGAGAAGAAAACCACATTGTTCAGGTGTGACATAAGCTTCCATTGATCAGTGTTTGTACACTTCTCTCCGTGTCCGTACTTCATCACGTAGAGAATGTAGAGGATGTCCGCCTGGTCCTGCAGAGTGGGGCACTCCTTCAGCTGCCTCGCCAGTGACGCAAAGTCCGTGTTGCCCTGAGAGTCTCGAGGCAGGTGCAGGTCAGCGACGCTGTGGGGCTTGTGAGGGAAGAGAGTGTGACACCTCAGCTCCACGGTGAAGTCACGACAGACACGTGTTTGCTCGATGAAGGATCTGCTGCACTCACCTTGTGCTGCTTTGCATGTGAGCCGTGCTGAGGATGAGGAACCACGAGGAGGTTCAGAGATCTGCGGTGTTTGCTCTTGAAAGGAGCCACAGGCAGGTACATGGTAGACTCTGAAACACACACACACCAAAAAACATTCAATTCTGTTGTACTCACATTGTGTAAGTTGGTATTATATCTATCTAAATAGAGCCTTTGGGACTTTGTGTTTGGCTTTTGTATTGTACACATGGATTAAAGGCTCCTAGGCGGTACGGTGGTGCAGTGATTAATACTAGCAGAAAAGGAAAAAGGTTACCGGTTCAAGTCCCAATTCAACTGGAATCTTTTCTGCTCTGTCTTCCTTTGTAATTATGGTTACATTGACCAGAGGTGGGGGAGAAAAGTTACTTAATCCACCCCTGATCAAATGAAGGGGACTGGGATCAACTGCAGACTTTCTGGTTAGAGGAAGACTGCTCTACTCATAGATCAAATATTTATCTAATAAGTCTTTGGCCATGAAATCTGTGTGCAACCAGCTACTGGAGAAAATAATAAAGTTGAAAACAAACTTGTGTTTTGTGAACTTTTGTCACTTTTTAAAAAGGAAAATGTGTTTGTATCCCTTAATGTATTAAAATACAGTGGCTTTGATATCAGAACCTCATCCCAGGAATGTGCACCAGCATCCAAATCTTTCAACCAAGCTCTTAAAGGATGACTCACTGGGTAAGTTCAGGCCCTGGACCTGGGCCATAAGAGACAGGATGTCTCTTGTTGTGTGTTCTGCACTGAAGACATGGTGCTGGCCCCTCTGGATGGGGGGGAGATGGCTCTTGTTGTTGGTGCTGTGGAGGAGCTGCGTGAGGTACTGCTCAAACATGTCGTCTGAGCCCTCTGGAGTTAAATACAAACACACCACAATTATACTTAGTTCAACTTCAACTAATCAAATACGACTGAAAGAAACACACACTGTCTTTAACACTACCTGAGGGCCCACATTTGGAATATTCTCCATATTCGTCTCCATAGTCATCCTGGTCTTCATCTTCTAGTAAGCCGTCATCGTTCTCTTCATCCAGGAAGCTGAGGCGAGTGTGGAAGGAAGTTGTCTGGAAACTGGAGAGGTCGGACATCTGCACCCTATCGTAACATCCACAAGAAAAAGACCACAACACACATGTAAAGGCACATCTTCTGTTTACAGTAATTGTGTGATGTTGTGTTACAGATGGAAACAGACCTCGCGCCGGAAAAATAACCATCCTGTAGTTTCCGGAGGGTTGCAAGGATACACGGATCAATGGCATCCCCATCTTCAACTGGATGTAAAAAGCAAAGAAGTTGTCAGTGTACAAGGATCAAATGGCAAAATGGCCTTATGGGAATATAAAGTGTGTATCTTCATGATCACAGCTTCATACCCAGGTACCGCACACTGCCATTTAAAATTAAACGCTAGAAGGTTTCACACATCAGCAATTCCATTAAATCTAAATCGAAGTTTAAAATCTGTAATACAAAATCTAGAGTCTACGACTATTTTTATAAACTGTCTATGGGTGGATACAAAACTGCTACTCAACCTGGCTGCCAACTTGTCCCAGTGGACATTAAAAGTATTGCAACATAAACACCTCTGCGACCCAAAAAGCATTTTGGCTGATATTCTCATTACCCAGCATAGTGCGGGTGATGGGGAAAGTGAGAGTGGGTCGTCCCGTCATCCTCCAGCAAGAGGAGAGATAGGCCAGCTCTGTTCGTAACATCTCCACAATCATCTGGTTGTCCAGTGCCAGGTAGAAATGATGCTGATCCAGAAACTGGACGGTGAGAACACAAAGGAAGAACAGAACAGGCAGAGAGAGAGAAACCAAAGTATTAAAGGTTAGAATTCATCACTGACTCTATCTAAATGGCTTCGTTGTTTTGATTTTGAACATTTTATGCTAGTTTTACCTGGGGGGTGAATATATAGAAGCAATTTCGGATCTCGTAGAATTTGGATGTCCCCAGCACGCCGATGTGTCTGTAGGGCCTTCCACCCAAATCCAGTTTCTTGCAGTTTCCTGTGATAACGACACATGACGTCACAACGGACACACACATATTGACTAAGGAAACGCTTTGTGCTTATTTACCCAGTTTGACGTAGACATGGCTCAGGATGCGAGCAGGCATGACCCTGATGGGCAGAACCTCTGACATCGTCTGGACCGTTATCCCGTGATCACTTAACAGCTCCTGGATCTCGTCCGACTCGGCCAGAACGCAAACTGGAAGAAAGAAAAAGAAGAGAAGACATCATCTTGAGGGAATTTCTTCCAATTTGGCACAATCGTCTGGATGTTTTGTGCCCATAATTTACAAGTGAAATATGACCACATTTCACACAAATCTCTAATAGGAAAGAAACAACTTGAGTGGTAAGTAGACACTAAAGGTGGTAAATCTAAACTTCTGACACAACTAGGCATCGATCACCAACCTTGCACGACGACATCTGGTTTGAAGTTCGTGGAGAATCTCCTGTTGAGGGGGTCTATCTCTCCTGGTGCTAAAAAACCCTTGTAGTAGAAACAAACAGAGAGATGGTGAAATACGGGGGAACACGATGTCAGAGGTAGCTTGCGATAGGAGATGTGGTGTGAAGGGCTTCAACAGTCTACTGAGAACATCTTAACATCAACGCCCTCTTTCCTCCACATTATCCCTGATTTGTGAGAGTCACAGTAAAACAGGTGCTCGTGCAGATGTGAAGTGGTGCACTAAGGGTAACGTGTGAATACCTCAGCCAGAAGAGAACTCAAGATGTAGAGGGACTGTCCCCACATGTGCGGCAGCTGCCCCATGGCCACTCTGTCCACCGAGTGAGGATTGCTGCACTCCTCCTCCACCTGTCAGAGGGACAATGGGCTCATTCTTCTTTGAATGCTTGATTATACAGGTACAGTGGTTCAGATGTGACTAAAAGACTTTTACCGTCCACTGAATATGGAACTTTACTGCTTTGAGATACAATAAGTTGGAGTTTGCTGTCTTTTGTTGTGTGAAAGGATATAACACTGTTGTAAAATGTTGTTGGCCATTTAATTATGGTGTACCTTGTCGCTTGGTACAGAATAAAGTTCAGGCACAAGTTTGATGCCGTTCTTCCCTCTGATCAGAATGCCCTCCAGGGCCTCCCGGTACTCCTGGACCTGTGACAAGTTCAAGTCAAGTCCAGTAAGTTGTCTGCACACAGTAGAAACATTACGTGGACGGGTGCACTTGATTTTATCACCTGCACTTGGTCTCCGGTAAAGATTCCGTCCAGGATGAGGTACGTCCAGAAAACAGGCCATTCACATTCGATGTTCTCAAACAGTTTGAGCTCGGCAGGATCGTAGTGCAGCCGAGTGGGATCCTAGTGAAACAACAGCAGGGAACGTAAACCTTCCAGCTCAAATTATACTTCACACAGGTCACTTAAAAAACACCAGGTGAATCACGTCCACTGAAAACATCCTCAATCATTAGTTACTTTAACTGTGGAGCGTTTATAGTCAGAATATCTCACCTCCTTAGGACAACGGTATCCATCCCTGATGAAGCGGCAGCAGCCAAACCGACCCTGATAATGACACCAAAGAACGCACGATTTCAGACTGACATCAATCAATCAATCAATCAAATTTTATTTGTATAGCCCATATTAACAAATTACAATTAGTCTCATAGGGCTTTAACAGGGTGTGACAGCCTCTGTCCTTAATCCTCAGCAAGAGTAAGGAAAAACTACTTAAAAAAAACTTTTACAGGGTAAAAATATGTAGAAACCTCAGAGAGAGCCACACTTGAGGGATCCCTCTCCCAAGACGGACAGAAGTGCAATAGATGTCAGGTGTAGGAAAACATCATCAAGATTGAAGTATTGTACGCAGTCTGTGGTTCGTTAATAGGAAAATTGCCTACTGACTGTACATACAATGACATTTATATGGTAAAATGCTGAGTTGTGTACTGTTTCTATTGTCGTCCATCACAAATGATTATATGTTATCCATCTGAGACTGTACCTGCAGTTTGCTTATGATTTCTGACTTTGTGATGGCCACCAGGTCAGCGTCCTCCACGGCAAAAGCCGGGTAGGAAATGACCGACAGAAGACCGGCGTCGATCTCCTTGGAAGTGGAAGCTCTTGGCAGCATGGAGCAGAGGATGGACTGAGGGAAATCACACCGACAAGCTGAGCAGAACAAAAAGAAGATGAGCAGTCCATGATACTGAGAAGGCTTGAGGGAAATTCAGAGGTACCTGACAATGTTCCACTTCATCCGGCAAAACATGGATGACTGACTTCGGTCCTCCGTGAGCGCCGAAGAGATCCAGCTCGTCTATGGCCTCCAGAGCAGCCTGCAACACCCCCAACCCCAACCCCAGGCAGCAATAGACATTTTACACAGCACTTTCTACTTTTGTTTTTTAAACTGTGAATAATGAACAATGACAATAACAAATGGACTCCGCTGTACCTTAGCCATTCCTATGGAGCTGCCATTTAGCTCGGGAATGCCTTGATTGGTCTTGTCACCGCGCTCCCACATCCCATAATCCTGCAGGAGGAAAAAAAGTAATGACTTCATTTCTTAATTCTCAAGTCGTTGAACTCTCTGCACAGTGGCTCTGAGGATGATATTTAAAAGAGGACTCCATTCGCTTAGCATTGCACTACATTCACTGTCAGATACATGATGGAGTGTTTATATATATATTGATGTAGCATATGTCAACTTATATTTAATCTATGCACTCTTCTTCTTTGCGGCTATCCTTAAAACTGATGGATGGCGGTTCAATCCCCGTCTGCCCTGCATGCAGAAGTATTGGGCATGATACTGAACCCCAAATTGTCCCTTCTCATATAAATATAGACCATTTACCATTTGCTAAAACCATAGCTCCTACATTACCCACAATTCAACTCTGAGCTTTGGTTGCGTGATGTCTCACTCTGATCATTTTCTCATCCACAATCTCTTGCTCTCTCGCAAACCCTACCCCAAACCTAAATCTTACTCACCGCCACTTTGTAGGCAGCTTCAATGTAGAAGACCAGGTTTTGGATAAAGGCCACCTCATCCAGGTTTGAGATGATACGGAGACCTGCACGACAACGACACACACTCAGCAGCCAACTCATGTTCAGTGCCGCTTGCATAATAAATGTGTCCCTACAGTATGTGTGACCCCTTTATACCAAAACCTCTGCATCACTGCCGTACCTGACGCTGTCATCTGAGCCAGCATCAGCAGGTAAATGGAGGTGGCATCCACCTGCAGATGCCCCCACTGGTCATCCCCCACCACCGTGGCACAGGTGGTGGTGTCGTATTTGGCGTGCAAGCAGTCGTTTGTGCTCTGGGTGTGTTTGAACTTCTCCACCTTGGCCACCTGAAAAGCAAATGAGCGTATGAATGCAAATACCAACAGAGAACTCAGTGGTGTTACATTTCCACTAAATATATATAAATATCCCAGCAACAGACGGTGAAGCCTCTTTCCTAGATCACGAACATATTGATAATCATTAGCTTTTTTTCTGATCAACATCGTGACTTGTCTGTGCAGATAGTAACTGACCCTGTCCAGACACCAGGACGAGCTGTTCACATAAATCACTGTTGTTTAAATACCAAAGTGCCCCAGATAACAAGCTGTGGTTTCTCAGAACATGAACACTGGCTGAGTGGATCTCCTGCCACCATGTGACGTGACGTTTCTGTGAGCAAACACAAATGAATGTGCGGCGCAGTGACGTACCTGTCTCATCATGCACTGTAGCAGACCCTGCATCAGTTTCACCACACTCTGCAAAGCAGCAACAGCATCTCATCAGTGAGCAGCAAAACGAAAAATAAATACTTCTGTTTTGTATTATTAAATCAAACTGAGCCAAATAATGCAATTCATCCTTTTTATGACTAAATTCAGAGATTTCCTATAAATCAATAAATCTTTCAAATCTCTCCGTCACAACCACACCTGCTCCAGTTCGTAGGCTTTGGCCTTGTCTTCATCCCGGTCTGCATTCTTGCGGTAGGCCATGCCCAGCCCCCACACAGCCAGGACACTGTACACGTTGTCCCTCACCCAGGCATCCTTCTTCTGGGAACTGGCGGGGAGAAGACCCGTCACTGGGCTCTGAAACACAAGCACGCACATGCACGCTTAATTTACAGCAAGGACAGGGCGAGGAAGTGTCTTTCTACTGATCAGCTTCTGAAATTCAGATCAGAGAAGGTCTGACAATAAATGAAAATGTTCCTGGATGTGTTTGCCTCTCTGGTGGGCTCTCCTAGCCACCTGAATACACTCCACAGGGTTTTAAAAAACACTTGTGGAAAACTACTTTACAGCCACTGCTCATCATTTTTAACAGACATATAATTTTGTCCATAAAACCATCATCACAAAAAATTTAAAATACTAATTCAAGAGTTCTCACAGCCAAAAGGGTCCAACTACAGTTCTGCATACAGATGCTTTCTAAGAAAAGCTGGCCCTGTTTCCTATCAGTAGTGGGAGCTGTGGGTCACAGGGTTGTTGACACTGATAAAGCTGCATAGTTCTCCAGTCCTCAGTCTATTCCAGGGGCTGAACTTTGGACACGCCTTGTTTATTTCTATGAAGCTCAGTCTGGTTGAATCGGAACCTGAACTTAAAGAGACCACAAAACATCAGGAAAAGATGGAGGATCACAAATATATGAAAAGCAGTGGTGGAAAGAAAGTATTCTGAACTGAAGGTCAAGTACTTATGCGTTACATAGTTGTAATTCAGTTACAGTATGTACTTTATTCTGAAATGAATGTGCTTTGTTAAGTGTTGCTTTCACTTTTGGAACGTCAGTGTACTTTGAAGCAAATCCATGAATCTTGTGCCATTAAGATTTCCAATTCAGGATGTGTACTCAGTGATATTTGTCCTCTGATAGCAGGTTAAACCCTATGAGAGGCCAAGGGGAATAATTATTTGCATACAGGTTCATTATTTCCAAAAAGAGACAGAAAACAAAAACAGAACACTTAAGCGGAAATAAGTTATTGATTAATTTGGATGCAGTGCCCACAACATCTGACAAATAGACATTTGCTAGTTTCCAAGAATTTTATTATAGAATCTCCACATCTGTGGATATTAAATTGCTGACTGGACGACAATCTGTTCAGGAAATAATGATAGCAATAATGATAAACATTATAAACAAAACAATCTATTGATTTGTAATGACGATAATGGTTCGGAGAAGTCATGTTTGTAAGTTGCAGCCTTGCATTTGCTCTATGACCTAAAAAGTTGTGGTCTTAACGCTAAATTCTGAGTCTCTGTGTATAACGACCACAGGTTGTACAACTGGAGTCGGAAGGAGCGGCTGTGGGCGTTGCACTTTAGTGGAGCAAATACTTAACAAATTAGTGATTAATGCAATGATGTGGAGCGAAACAACATGGGTCTGGTTGGTAGAGCAGCAAGTGTATGTTTGTGTGTTGACATTTGAGGGTTAAGACTTGGTTTTAAGGTAAGAATTGGGTTGAGGTTGGGTATGGCATTTAGTTTGGATGGTAAGGATTAGTGTGTGTGTGTGTGTGTGTGTGTGTGTGTGTGTGTGTGTGTGTGTGTGTGTGTGTATGTGTGTGTGTGTGTGTGTGTGTGTGTGTGCGTGTGCGTGTGTGTGTGTGTGTGTCTCTCTGCCTGGACCACACTCACCTGGTGGCACAGGATGGTTTCCTGCACCAGCCTGGCATAACCATCCAGCCTCACTCCTGAGTTACTGCGGCTCCTCATGCTCGCTGCTCGCTGATCTCTGCAAACCCCCCCACACACAAACACACACACACACACCGGTGAGCACGTCTCTGCAGGTCTACACTCCTGTCTACGTGTGAACACACTCCGTGACCCACCGTGCAGTGATCGTAGCTCCCGGTGCTGCAGCGCGGGTCTGACCGGAGCTCTGCTAACGCCTGCTAGCCCAGTAGCATCCAGCTGTTTGTGAGATAAGCTCGCACAAGCACACACACATGAACACAAACACACACACAGATGTTTCCGGTCACAGTGTTCGATTGCTGGAGAGGACAGCACGTGACGTGTCACAGTAACAGACCGTCTGTGTCAAACTGTTCATCCATACTGAGAAAAACAATACAATTTGTTCCTGTTGTTTGATTTGGTGGCGACAGGGGGCGCTAAAGGACCTCTACGTTCCACCTTAAGGGGTTTTAAACTGTGGTCATAGATGTTCAATGCACATGTATTAGTATTATTATATAAAAATACTATTAAAAGATAGGAGGTAAAAGAGCAGCTGAGTGAGGAAAGTATATGTATAACTGTGTAATATAAATTTCTGTCTGTGCAATTCAATAGCTTATGTGTAATCATTTGCACTGTATATATTCTCATGCTGTTTATATTCTGTTTACACTGTATATATTAGTTCCATTCCATTTATATTCTTATGCTTCTCATATTCCCTTGTATTTATATGTATTGCACGTTGGTTATAATGTTACTGTCCTCTCTGCTGCTGTAACACAGCAAATCCCCCTTTGTGGGATCAATGAAGGATTATCTTTTATTGTTTTATCTAATCCTATGTTATGTTATGTTATGTTATCTTTTATCTTCTCTTATAGCAACAATCATTTTGCTTGCATTAGTTGTAAATATATAGCGTAATAATAAAGTAGTATAAGTAAGTAAATGACCAAATAAAATTAATTCAGTTTGCTCATTTCTACATTTATTTATTTAGTAGTTATTACATGTCATTATTTCTACATTTATTGCACTATTTATTTCAGTAGTTTCATGTATTTATTTATGTAGGTATTTCTACAGTTCTACATTTATTTATGTATTCATTCATTTCTACGTTTATTTACTCATATGTATATAATTATTTATTTGATTATTTACTATTATACATTTCAACACTTATTCATTAATGTGTTTTTCACTGCACCAATGTAGAGCAGTTAATTTATCATGCTGTAATAACTCCTCACAACACACATGTAGGAATGTGATATTTTACGTTAGATTCTATGAGATTTTGAATTCTGTCAGTGATTTGATTCCACTGCATTATTTGACAATTTCTTTTACCAGTTACTTTGCAGATAAGGAATAAATCTTACAATTTAGAATAAACAAGCAAAATAAGTAAATATACGAGCTAAATCTCACAAGCAAACCAGAAATAAATAGTCACCACTTGAACCACTTTGTGTATTGAAGTAATGCACATGTTAGTATATTTGGCTTTATATATTTATTTGCACCAGAGTATTTCTACATATTAGTACACTTCTTCCATCTGTCCTTGTTTTTTCTTAGATTAATACCAAAGAAAAGTGAAATGACCAAACTCAACATCCACCAGAAGCCATATCTGCTGGGAACAACCCAGAGAATAACGGAATCCTTCAGCCAATCAAATCGCACCGAGGTTTCGACCCCAGCCAATCAGAGCGCCTTACCAGCAGCAGCCACCATCCGCTAGCTCCTTTTAGCATCTTTAGCTAACCCCCCGGAGCCAGAGACCCTCCTGTCCGCTCTATGTCCGTTATGTGTGTCGCTTGATTCCTCCTGAAGTTGACGGTGCGAGCGACTGAAGCGAAGCTGCGGTGTGAAGGTAAAGACTCCTGTTTACGTGTCGTATCTGCAGAACGTCGCGGGAGGGAGGGAGGGGGGAGCGCAAACCACACAGAACGCGGTGTTGACGTTAGCATGGTTAGCTAACGGAGGCTAGCGAAACTTTGCGGAAAAGCCTCCTGCGCGTAAAATTAAGCAAAACATGAAATAAACACGTTAGCACGTTTAGCTCGTGTTGTCAACGGGATAATATATAAGTACACGTGTTGGGCTTCCCCCCCCCCCCCCCCTCGTCCATTATCTGCACTGAAACTTTATGCACATTGAAATAAATGTGACATGTTTGTTAATAACTCAGCACAAACGGATTTGTTTCCTTCATCTTCTCCTTGTTTTTAATGTCAAAACACAATGTTAAGCTAATGGGTGTTTGTTTTTGAACGTTTTGCTCATTCCACACATAATGGAACAAAATTGATGGAGATGTGAACATGATCATTCTTATATTTTAGTTTATAATGAATTTGTATCCCTCTCAACTAAATACATTGTTTACTGAGCATTCCTCCTGACTTTCGTATTCCTGGGAAGTCAACTAAACCAGATTCTGATACAGGAAATATGAAAAGGGGAAATAAAAGACACTTGTATGAAAAGAAAAAGAGGTGCGAAGAGTTCTGTCACTGTCAATGCTGCACTTGATTTTTCCATAAGTAGCTCAGTTCTCTGTCCAACAGGTCTTCAGGTGAAATACCCTGAATGTAGCTCATGTAATCTGATATCTGTCTCATTTCAAGTCAACCATGAATTGATAATGAGCTGGACTTCCTCCCTCCCTCCTTCCTTCCTTCAGATGCAGTTCATGCTGCTGTTCAGCCGGCAGGGAAAGCTGCGTCTACAGAAATGGTACGTGCCTCTGTCCGACAAGGAGAGGAAGAAGATCTCCAGGGACCTGGTGCAGACCATACTGGCCAGGAAACCCAAGATGTGCAGCTTCTTGGAGTGGAGGGACCTCAAGATTGTGTACAAGAGGTAAAGGAATGAGAGATGGTGAAGCATTGGGTCATGGGACTCTTACAGTCCCTGGCTTTGCTTGTCTCAGGTCCACAGTCTGTACAGTAATATAGTATAAAGATTGACTAGGAGATGTAGTTGAAAACCTTGGTTAAAAAAATGTAGCAAGTAGATTTTGAGTTTGCCAAACCTTCAAATATTTGACAGACATTTGACTTTGGGGATTAAAAATTCTTGTTTGGTATTTCAGAAATTTCTGTATTACTGTTTGGTTTGTCACTTGAGTGTCTGAAGCTCTCACCTTCTGGTGTGTTAAGAAATTCAGAACCTCCCCTTCACTGATAACAGCCAAACAGTTGAGGGCAGTGATACAAATATGCCTATGATTTTTTTTTTTTTACCATGCTGATTGAAATATTTATTCATCATCAAATACTTAGTTTCTTTGAAGACCAGCTGAATTCTTGGTCTTGCATTCAACATTTGCAGAGCTGACTGAACAGTGATTTTCAGATTAACACCCAACTCATCACCAATGTTAATCTGTTGCTTTCTTACTGTTGCAGATATGCAAGCCTATACTTCTGCTGTGCAGTCGAGGATCAGGACAACGAGCTGATCACGTTGGAAATCATCCACAGATACGTGGAGCTGCTGGACAAATACTTTGGCAGTGTGAGTGTCAAACATGTAATACGCTGACTGATGATGTGGGGAGGGGGAAACAAACAGACCTGATCATCTGCTCTGTTGTGATCTAACAGGTCTGTGAGCTGGATATCATCTTCAACTTTGAGAAGGCCTACTTCATCCTGGATGAGTTCCTGCTGGGCGGAGAGGCCCAGGAGACGTCCAAGAAGAACGTGCTGAAGGCCATTGAGCAAGCCGACCTGCTGCAGGAGGTACGCACGGTTCTTCATCAACAGATATAGTGTCAGGTCAACAGCGCTTGGGGAAAAGTGGCAACTAATGATTATTTTCCCTTTCTACTAACCTTTCAATTATGTTCTCGATTTATCGATTTTAGACTTTGGTTGGAAAATGTCAAACATACCTTTCTCCACCACAATTAGCGTCGATAAGAGTGTTTTTTAAAGCACCCATAGCCCAAAAAGGTTAAGGACCCCTTTCTCATTGCCATTAAAGGAGGTTTTCCTTCTGGTTTTTCCCACAAGGGTAGTATTGAATGCACAATAGCAGGGTAGCTATGTTTATACATGGCACTAGGCCCAGAATAATATAAACACTCTTTTATGCAATTTATATAGTAGGGGGTCCCTGCTCCATCTCGCCATCAGTTTGGGGGACCTTGGCCTGAAAAACGTTGAAGACCCCTGATTTAGATGATTCTTCAATTATGAGACTTAGATTTAATAATAAACAATTTCATTTCTGACTTGGTTTAAATGAAGAAAGAATCACTTTCTCTCAGGCTCAGTCATGTCAAACCCGATAAGAGTTGAACTAAGATTTTGTTTTTCAGTTTCACCTCTTGACCATCAGTACATGCCATCACTTGTTTATTTTAAGCTCCCAGTGCTTGATTAATGCTGCCATGTTGTGCCAGTGCACAACAGAAGGTACTGTCCTGAGGGTTTGCATTGCTGCCGGGCTGAAGTCATTTTCAGTCGACAGAATCGGTGCACAGTGATTTATTCTTAGCAAAGCATGCAGCACTGTTGAGATACCAGCAGGATTGTACAGGCCTGTAAAAGGTCCAACTCATGGGAAAGGTCTCCTGTTATTGTTAGACATTTAGTGACCTGCAGTGACTTATAACTATAGTGTGCAGGGGCCCTGTGTTCTACAAAACATGTGACTGATGTACAAGCTAACAACAAGGGACGTTTTCTTTTTTTCTGCAGGAGGCTGAGGCACCACGGAGCGTTTTAGAGGAGATTGGGCTGACATAAATCACCTCTCTGCTGCCTCGCCGTTCTTTACTCCAATTCAGATCTGGCAACATCCATGACCCCCCCCCCCACCTTCTCCTGGTCACTGTGTCAGTGTTGTATGTATATTATCACCATCTCTGTACTGTACTCTCCTGTAATGTCCTTTCTATGTGGTGCCAACTGTGCTTTTGATGTGTCTCCTTATGTACAAGCTCCCTCGCTGTATTCCGCTGTGCTATTATCTTACATCACTCTCGTAACTTTTTCAAAACACCACAGAGAACAATGTAGCAACAACATGAAATCTCCAGCATCATATTAAGATCATCCATCATCACCGATTGAAGAGTTGGTTGTGCTGTTCAGCTTCAGGAACTTTTTAAGGTTCTGTTGAAGCTGCAGTTGGTTTGAGTCACAGAGTAAAGCATTGGATTTCAGGAAAGAATAAATACTCAGCTATGGAAATTAGATTTCCCCCCCCCCCCCCACAATTCTTAACTCTTCCAACCAAGTGGATGAAAAAGACATTTCTATCAAATAATAGATGTTAAATTTTCTTCTTGTACAAATTGAGTAAGGAGAAATGTCATTTTGGGCTGTTGTCTGGGACCCTGTTCAGACTTGGGTGTTCCCATCTGCCCTGATTGATCTGATCACACGTGGTCAGCGCCAAGTACTGGTCTGAACGCACCAAAATGTGTCCTCAATGCATCCTGAGATCCAAGCACTCAGACCATATTGGGAGTTTGTCTGCTTAGAGCTGTACACTCGTGACCGGGTCTGAGGGCGGATGTTAATATCAAGTCTGAACAAAGCCTAGAAATAACTTCTGAAAAGCAGCAGTGTTGTGAAATGACCTCCTGGGTAGTTTTGTTTTCGAATGATCATCAGAAATGCATTTTTTTGGAAGATCTGTTGCTCAGCTCTGTTGCTCAAATATAACAATTCAACTTTTATCAACTTGGGCTCGTGCTAATGTGGGAAACACTGAAACTGTTACAATCACTTCTATATGGGTAAATTCAGCCCTGCAGAGAAATTAAATTGAAGTACCAACAATCAGTATCAGGTTCGTAAAAGTTTGTTCGGTGACTCCTCTCCAGAAACTAACCATTTCATATTTCTTTTTAAGAAGTGCATGTTTACTTTTAAAAACCAGCTGTCTTTGTGTAGTTAGTGTAAAACTGTATTTTCATGTTTGCATTTTTCTGACAAAGGCATTTGTTTCAGATGAAGTTTGTCACAGTCTCTGAAGTTAAATCTTAGGTTGGTCTCTCCCTTAGTCTTAGGTCAGGATAGTATAGTGACCAAAATCAAGGAAAATGCTATTTTATGTATTATGATAGTTTGGCTCACTCTTAAAGACTTATTAACATGACCAAAGAACACTGTGTTTAACCTTCTCAATGGTGTCTAACATGGCAGAAAAGGGATTTAGGATGGGAGGATGTTTGGGTTATTTGGTAACAATATATATAAATACACACCAGTATTATGTTATTATTACAGTCCTTTTAAAGACAGGCGTATCTTTATGGATCAGGAAGGTGGAAAGATGAACTGCACATATCAGGGTACATCAATAATATTCATCACTGACGGCTTGTTCAAGTCAACACGTTTCGAAACAGATGCTCATCCCAAACTGTTATGGCAGTCCAGTGTTTTTTTAATCTGCACTCTTAAAACCACAGTGTTTCTGTTCAGCAAATATTAAAGAAGTTCCTCTTTGATTTGTGCAAAATAAATCTATTACTTTTCTATCAAACACTGCCGACACACTTGCCAACATTTCTTTCTTCTGTTTGAAAGTTATTATCAATAAATGTATTCAGAAAAAAAACTATGTGTTGGTGTTTTCTTGTGATGTGTTTACTCAAACTATCACCATGTAGTTCCACAGGTCCAGTTCAACGCACCATTAACTTACTGGCTCACCACTCACATTTATTCCCTCCTATACACACACACAGAGTCCAGACTCAAATCAAGAAGCCGTTCATGTCACTGTTTGCAGCAGATCCACTGGTACGTCTGTGTGAGACTCTTCACTTTTCACCTCAGGACTACGCTCCTCAGTGTCGACGCTCACATCTACTTCACAGTTTTTCAGAATTGTCTCTGTCTCATTGGTCCGTTCACAGGGAGTCGTAGCAGAATTGTTCTTCGTCTCTTCCTCCGACTCTTTCTCCTTTTCCGAGTTTCCTGAGGACGCTGTTCCTTCAGGCAAATGGTTTTTCTTCTTGTGCTTCTTCTTGCTCTTTTTCTTGCTCTTCTTCGAGCGTTTGTGTCGAGTGTGTGTGTCTGTGTCATCATTAGATCTTTTCTTATGTTTACCCGGTTTCTTGGGGCTTTTTTCTCTACTAAGCTTGATTCTTTCCCTCTCTGTGCTTGTGCTTCTTGACCTTTCTTTAGGTTCTCTCTTGTATTCATCACCATCTTGTCTGTCTCCTTCTTCACTTTTATTCCTGGGCTTGTGTTCCAAGTCTTTGTCTCTACTTCTGTTTCTCAGCCTGTCTTGCTCTCTGTCTCTACTTCTACTCCTCGCTCTGTCTCTACTTCTGCTTCTGCTTCTACTTCTCAAATACCTATCTGACCTCCTTTCACTGTGTCTGGATCTGGACCAATTGTCGTCTTTGTCCTGGTGGGAGTCCCTCCTCTCTCTACTCCTGCTCCTTTGCCTGCTGTCATCTCTCCTGTTGTCCCCTCGCCTGCTGTCCTCCCTCCTGCTGTCCTCCCTCCTGCTGTGGGACCTCTCTGATCTTGGTGGGCTTCTGCTGCAGCGGCGCTGCCACCACGATCGGTCTCCTTGTCGTTCTGAACGCCAACTGTCTCTGCGACTCCCCCTGACACTGCGGTCTGGTGACAAGTGCAGGTCTCTGTCGGCCTCCCAGAATTCATTGCCAGGGTTTCGAAACACATGCAGGAAGTTGCAGTGCTTCCCTTTGGGGCACCTCTGTCTGTCAAACAATCCTGAGAAACGGAAAACCAACATGAGCAGGAGAGTTAATAGGCTGAGCTGAATCTTGTTATGTCACCAAGTCAAACTGTACTTTAAAAAAATATCTCATGTCTGTAAGAATAAATTACTCACCACATATAGCATTCTTCCAGCGTGTAACAGGACACAACTCGCAATGAAGCTGTCGGCCTGCGTACCACCTCCCATTGAACTTCATGAAAGCTTCTGTACACTGCTCCTCACTAAACAGACACGGGGACAAGAGTTACAAAAATCGAATAATGTAAAGTTTATATATTTTGAAAAAGTCACAGAGTGATGTTGTGAAAACTTACGTATCAAACTGAATGTAAACGTTTCCTCTCAGGTGGGGTTCATGATTACAGCTGACCTATAAAAAAGAAAAGTTTTCAATGCAATGGTAATGGATCCTTTCTCCATATCAGCATCATCATATGCAAGTCCAGTTATCGGTATTGGGAATGGAAAATAGTATTGGAAAATATCAGAGCTTATTTCAGGCAAAGTTGTTTGCAAAGGTTTCAGAAAATTACATATTTTAGTGTTAATTTAAGATGTAAAGAGAAGTCAATACAACCCCTTCAACAAACATGCATTAAGTCTTTGGACAGTGACTTAATTTTGCAACAGTTACCATTTCATTGTTTCTATATTTTTTAATTTGTTTAAATAGTGATAATGTCTTAATTTATTTAGAAATAATCTTTTCTTTCTTCATTTTACTTAAAAAATCTAAAAAAATTGTAAAAGCATGTCTGAGTTTAACAAAAGTCAAAAAGCCTATATTCAAACTTCCAGACTTTGTATCTGTGTCAGTTTTATTCAGAGTTTGAATCTAATTCTGTTGAGTACAAACATGCATCACTTTATCTGCCTGTGCTGTTCTCTCTTTACCTTGAACTGAACCACTCTGCCGATACTCTTGAATTCTGGCAGAACATCATGGTAGAACTCAGTGAAGGTTTCCTGCAGGTCCTCCTCGCTGTGCTCCAAACAGGCATCGATGTCGTAATCATCCCGGTGTGACTCCTCCATGCCAAACGTTTTAAACATACTGCGGATCATCAGAGTTGGGCTGGAAGAGGGATAACTGTGCTTCCGAGAACATCTGGACTCATAGAAGGAGCAGAGAAGACAATATATAGAGAGAGGAGGTGTTAGTCTCTGTACATACATTCATACATCACTCAAATAGCAGATCTAGTGATTCAATGGAGCACGAACCTGGTTCCGAATCGACATGCTCCAGTCTTAAGGAAGAACGGACAGTTGGCTACATCGAGCTCTGTTCCAAAGTTCTCTGATTTCTCGGTCACTGGAGCCTCAGGATTCATCCACGTTCCCCCGTTCTCGAGCTGGAAGTGAGAACATCAACAGAAAATTGTATCTATACTTGACTTAGGCTAGATTGAGATGTTGATTGGAATGAGATTTCACGTAGCACTTTAAAATATAAAAATGGATCTCTATAACATTTCACCCTATGTAAATATATAGTTAGTTGTCTAATCAATCGCATTTGGGTTTTTGTACCTGATTTTCAGCTTCATCCAACATTTTCTGAACAGCCTCCTACAAATGGTGTAAACACACGGCTGGTGAAAATGTGTAGAGGTCAACAATCTGCAGAATATCTGTTTCAGTGGGTTAAGACCACATTCAAAAGGACTCATAGGCACACAACTGAAATGAAATTTGAGAGGGGGGTGTCTGGATCTTTGTCACACAAAGTAAAAGATACATCCTTGCTGTGAGAGCTGAAGGTTCTGTATGTTAAGGAGTGCGATGGCTGCTCGTGCAACTCGGTCAAGGAAAAAAATGTAACACTTCACAAAGGAAACACTCATCTGGTGAGACCGTATGAATATTATATTCTTCACTTTTAGATGAACAGTGTAAATACTCATGATTATGTAGAAGAGGATATTTTTCTTTTAGTTTTTTATCCTCCCGGAGCCCGTGTCACCTCTTTGTCTCGTTTCTGCTGCTGTTTCTGCTCAGTTGCGTCTTGTTCTCTCTTCTGCTCGGCATCCCATTCCTCCTTTATCATCCGCTGTGAATAAAAAAACACATAAACACAGTGAATATGAAGATTTGGCTACACATAAATACTCAGATAATTGTCAGGTCTTTCCATGGTATTTGTTGACTAATGGAAAAAATACAATACATCTCCAGAATTATTCTTAAATCTTTAGTAGAGCTCTATTAAACCCAACTAAATCTATCTGCGTCCTGACCAGAAATATCCCATATTAATAATGAACTCCTGTATCAGTTACTTCCTACAGCACATCATCATCAGTGTGAACATGAGTGAATGTTGTGAATTGCAAGCAAACATGATTACCTCCTCCTCCTCTTTTCTTCTCCTCGCAGTTTCCTCTTTCTCAGACCTAAGCCTGAATTCCTCCTGAGCACGATTTTCTCTTTGCAGCCACGCCTCGTGTAGTCGCAGTCTGAGAAAACGAGTCAAACAAAAATAAAGATAAGATAAATAAAGCCTGCACAACCAGGGTGCCTGGGCTGCTTATCACTGGATGTGTAGCTGCAGGACGGCAGAGTGACAATAGTACTGACGCACCTTTCCTCCTCAGCAACATCATTATCGTCTTCATCATGGAGTTCTTCTTCTTCTTCTTCCTCAGGAATACAGCTTTCTCCATTTTTTAAACCTAAAGGAGCGTTGTTAATAATCTGTCAAATGATGCAGCTACAACCTTAAAGAATACCAGCTGATGACAACATGTACATACCACCTTCTCTGGCCTGGGCGAGAGCCTGGCGTTTCCGCTTCCTTCTGTCTTTCCTCTGAGCAGATTTGCGTTGCTTTTGACTAGAGTGTGGGGGGGGGAGGAAGCAGATGACACATGAATCAATGTGCCCTGCAGCAAACTGTTTAACACACAGGGAGGTCCAATAGGCTTTTGTCTGCTAGAACGGGTCATATGTCTTGAAAAATAAGAATCAGCTACAGGGTATTGTGCAGCAAAATGACTGGGAAGACTCCAACCATCGTCACATGTAGTAGGTCGGGATTTTACAGACTATAACGATTAATCAATACACGAAACGGGAGCCGATTGTTTGTGTGACGATCGACTATTCGGTTAATCGATCTCTAGGTGTTCGCGTCGCTATATGATCCGAAAACCACTCAAATGTGGACGGTGGCTAACATCTGACGTTAAGCTTTAACAACTCAGTGTTGGTAGCTACAGTGACATTATTACTAAAACACTATTAAGACATTAATTAATAAGATCTAAAGCCAGACACGGACCTGAACACAGGAGCAGAGATCACCGGAGGAGTGGAGGCTGCCATCATTGCTAGCAGCGGCTAACCAGTTAGCACGACAACGTGTTTGAGTCGCAGGTCTCTTCTCATTAAGGTTTAGTTAAAAACATCGCTGGAGCAAATGTTCGCTGAGCGACATGAGTTGTATCGGAATCAGATTCGGTTTGTTAATGTGTCGATATTAGTAAGTAATTCCAGTTGGTTGTAGTAAACTTCAGTGGACTGTGCAAGCTGTGTTGTTTAGATTATGAGTGACGCCGGAAGAGGCGGGGTCCACATAAAGTACTTCCGGGTCAACTCTACCCTCCATGAGTTTGGTCTCTTGTCAAAATACACAGTAAACATTGTAAATATAACATTATATAATATAATATTGGACATTTAATTTAACCTTTTTTAAACGTTGTTCCTATCAAACTCAAAGGCTGTTAAATTTAATTTAATTAAAGTGTACATTTTTCCAAATGTGATTGGTTTCTTCTTATGTTTAGGAATAGCTTCAATAAACCTTCCCATAGAGATAAGTATATAGGTTATCATACCCCTTGAAATTAAAATTAAAAACAAAAAATCTCCAGGAAATACAACAAAAATAGATCACGTATAGTTTGAAGATCTTGAATCTTGAATCTTGAATAGTATCTCTAAATCTAAAGTTAAGGCAATTTTTAATATTACAGTGATTTTATCTGTTTTGCTGTGAAGCACATTCTACCTCTGTATGAAATGTATGGCACAAATAAAACTGATGTTGATTAAATGGTATTATAATTATCCATTGTGTAGAGTAACTATGAAACACGCAGACAAGTGAACTATGTGTTTATTTGTCAAGCCACTGACTGAAAGGCGCTGCACAGACACTCTCTGTAAACACCACAGCAGTTTTTCAAACAAAAACACAAAAATATAAGTATCGTCAAGTAGTTTGAATCCCATCCACAGTTCTCTTTTCTTTAACCTGACATTCAGATGATGGACACTCTGCTGACACCTGAGTATTTGTCATGTCTCCAATACTGCCCACTCATTGAGCCCATAGGTCGCAGTTCCCTGTCCAAAAATAGCAACTGCTAGTAACTGCAAAAAAAGAGCAGCACTATGCAAGTTCTTGCAAGTCTTTTATTTAGAAATCCTTGACCTCCCTGGCACTCTCTCTATCCATCACTGACACTCTGGTCAATCACTTTTCTTCTCTGGCGTTGGCCTGAGAAAGAAGTCCGGCCTGGTGCAGCAGCGGTAGCACAGAGCCTGAGGCACCACAGCATACAGGACATTGATCAGCAAAAATAGCATCTGGCCGTCAGCAGGCACTCTGTAGGATAATGGTGTCCGTCTGTGGAGAGACGCTCCAATATGAGAGAACTGAGCCTGTGAAGTAAAGAAAACAAGAGAGAGGAAAATTGGAAAATGACTAAAAGCTTTACAGTTACTATTTTTGCTCTTTTAATGGTCTGGATAAATACTGGTATGGCCCCCAATCCTCAAATAATTTCTAATAACATTTTCTGTCAGTTACAGTTTTCATTAAAAAAAAACTAAAGAAATCACTGAAAAGAGACGCAGAACGTGTCTCATGGCATCCACGGCTGTCGGAGGACCGGCCATCCTATTCATAGCCGAGCTGAACAGCTGACATTCAACTGAAGTTATCTTCTGCCCTGATCCTCTCGGTGAGTGACCTGTCAGCCTGCAGCTCAAACACAATAGCTGCTCTGTGTTGTGGAGATAAGATCGCCACATCGTGCTGCTCCCACCACGCTTCAGTTTCAATCTTTAGATATAAAACCGATAAAATAGTGCTGATTCTGACCCTATATCTGCTCATGGAGAAACTGGTGTTTGACGACATGGAAGAACCTAAACAGAGACCAACCTAAAACCACAAGGAGAACATTTGGGAGCAGCCTAGATTTGCCTGGTCTACCTAAGGAATGATAACTTCATACGGGAAGAGAAAATATTTAGCACTAAAACTTTCTGTACAGAAATCCCTTTACATGGCTTTGAATTATAAAAACCACAACAAGGTCTGGAAAACTGACCCCAGCAATTCTTTCTTCATTCAAAAAAAATAGAAAGTACCTGTGCCACTGCTCCGGAGTGGACGAGAGTCAGATCTGGCATCCACTCACATCCTGGGACCAACAGCCCGTAGAGAGCGATGATGTAGTACGGACCAGAGTACAGCAGGCTCACCAGCATCTGATAAACACGGATAAGGTTCAAAGTTTCAGAGATTTGCGTTTTCAGAATGAATATTTTAACCACTTTACTGTGACTGAGTTACCTGGATTTTAGGATAAGCTGAAGGGTCTTTCAAGTAAGGTTCATACAGTTGAGTGTAGTCTCGACAACATTTGCTGGAGCAGTCCAGAGCAACCTAGAATACAGACATTCTGAAGTATAGAGGCAGTCTATATGTTTTGTGAAGTGGGCAGTTGATCGTCTTGTGTTTTCTCACCAGGCCTCTGAAGACGCAGAAAGCCCCGGCAGGGATGAGGTAGATAATGAAGAGTAAATCCAGAGGTCTGTGGAGTAAACTTTTTCTTTGAGCCTCCTGTAGGTTCTGCACGAAAGAAAGCAGAAAGCTCTCTGTCACATTCAGTCTGGCTGAACATAGGACAAAATCATCACACCTGGAGAAGAACTTGCAGGTTTTGTTCTTAGCAGGATTATGCAATAATCTACAAAAGCGATTTCCATAAAATGTTGTCGAGGGATGAGGCATGACCCACGGAATAATAATAATTAAATTTAGTTGTGGATTTGAATCAGGGGGCCGTTCCAATTATTTCTCTCTTTCTTTAACATTAGGAGACAGTGCAATTTTATTCTTGATATCTCAAAGGGTAATTCATCTTGATGAAAATAAAAAGGAATATATCGGGGACTGTTAAAACTGTGAGTTCGGATCATGACTTACTGTCGTCTGAACGTCCTGGATGGAGGGCTGGCTGAAGACACGCAAACAGGCCCAGACGGACACTGAGATGTACAACATGTGGAGGAGGAACAGAGGACCAACATGGGTCTCGTATTTCCCTGGGAAAGGATAGAGGCAGGTTATGTATAATTGTGTGGAAACACAGATAATAAACAACTAAATGTAATGTCTACAGTGAAATGTGCATCTGTTTCAGTTCTAATCCACAAAAAAGGAAAAGCTTGGACCATTGTTGTATTCTCGGTGTGAGTGTGCAAGGAGTTGCATGGGCTACCATACACGAGCCATGTAAAGCATCCCATTATTTTTAGTCTACTTACCCACAGCATTCCCAAGAATGTAAACAATGGCACGCATGAGAAAAGATCCCACCCAGTAGAGTCCGATGGCTCGGTAGCTGTCCCTGTGCAAACCACGCAACACATTGTCAAAGCCATATGAACACACTATACCTCCTAAGACTTGCAGACAGATAGATTAAGTAATAGATTCTGTAAGCTTTATTTGAAGTATACAAACAAATACAAACAACTTTACAACACATACAAATACTATGGTATGGGCATTAGTATAGTATCAGGGAAACTATGGAGTACATTTTAACATATTTAGTAATGCAGCTGTGGTAAAACTCCCTGTGAACAATGCAGCACACTCACCCCCAAGCAATGGCTGCAATCATGAGCAGATATATGAGATAGTGCACACAGCCGTCCCAATAGGAGATCATGTGCCCATGAGCTGTGTTAATATGTGGATCTGCCTAAAACACGGGGCAGATTTATCAGTGAGAATGTGTAGAGAGACAAACCCACAAACAGGACACACACACACACCTGGCACAATGACTTGCCTCTTTGAGGTAAAACGTCACAAATCCATCAATGATGTTGTCCTGCTCCAGCCCAATGATCAGATTCACCACACTGAGGAATGCATACACAGCGAACACTGCACAGACACATGCATGAACTTTCATTCACTTTGATTGTGGGATAATTTGGAGTAAACACAGTTGCTGACTGAGGCCACATTTATATCAGACATGGACACCATGCAAACATAATGTGTATCACTTCAATAGCTCACAATTTTAAAACCCCTCACACCACAACAAAACTTCTAAACACCATAAATATGCAGCTATTGATTCAAAAGTCCAATAGAACTGATTTCTATCTCATGACTTGGTATAAAAGCAATGTTGCTCTGTACAAATTAAAAATACAACAAGATACATGCACATGGTAATTCATACCATAGAAAAGAGGATCTGTGGGAGCTTTCTTCAGGATCATAAAATGAGCTGACATTGCCAGGATGAAGACTGTGGTACACCCAGCGAAGAAGAAAAGATCAGCACTAAATGCAAAGTCAAAAAAAAAGATAGTTTAAGAGTATTCCTAAATATCTGACAAATGGTTTTCACATGAAAGACTTTAATAAAAAAGCCGGTCTGCTGTCACTCACCTATTGCTGTAAATGAAGGAGTTGAACAAATAGCAGGTGGGGATGGACATCAAGGAGAGGACGAACACCCCCGTCCCTGCAGAAGCACTCATGGCCGAACAGCTTTCAGAGATTTGTGTTATCCGAGAACTTAGAATTGATTAAAAAAAGTTATTTAGAAAAAAAAAAAGGTTTCAAAGAAGCTCGGATGGTGTAAATATAAAAAAAGGTCCACATTATTTTTAGCTGTAGAGTGATAGAGTATGTTCTGAACCACCACTCTGCCTCTACTCTACTCTACAATGCTCTCCCTCTCTATTTCTCTCTTTATCCCCCACTCTCTCTGTCCCTCACCACTTCTCTGTCTCCTACCTACACTCTGCTCTCTCTCTCTCACACACACACATAAATATATCATCCTTATTAGGACATTGCATTGTCTTCCTTTTATTGTGGACATCCTAACCAAAACCTTGTCCCCAGACTCAACAATAACCAATTCAACCCTAAGCACTATTATATCTTACAACTAACGATAGACAGGATCTCCGATATCCAGCTGCTGTTCAGGACCAGGCTTTGGTCACCATTAGGTTTACTGGTACTGACAAGGTCAAAGACTAGACACACACACAAACAGACATACAGGGAGTGACATCTAGATGTCAACTGGAAAATAACAGTTTCTATTTTTTTAATTATCAAAATAAATATGGTGTATTTTAGAAGGTTATGTAGACAATTTGAAGCACGAAACGTATTTATCATTAATAAAATCATAAACCTCACTTTACTATGTATTTGTTGGGAAATGGCACATCACAGCTCAAATGAAAATAAACACAATAAAATAAATTATGGATTGAATTGAAAAATCACTTATTTCCCGTAGTGTTTATCTTTGTTTCTTTTTAATTTGTCAGCTTGTGTGTTTGGTCAATTTCTAACCCAGCAATAAAGATTAATGGAAGGAGGGGAAAAAAACTGTTTTGGCGGAAGCGTGCGTAGCGTCACTTCCGGAGAAACGTAGCTAGCAGGGAGCTGCAGGAACGATGGCGTCCGCGGGAATGGATGCGACGTAAATAAATAACAACACGCACGCTTCTGACGGTGTTTGCTCGGGCACCACTAGCTGTGCATCGTGGAGGGAGAGTCAAGAACCAAACCAACGCAAGGGAGCTGTCATGGCGACCGGGAGCGGGAGCAGCAGCGGCTTGGCGTCTAACCATGACGGGCAGGAGGGAGCGTCCAACTCGGCTCATTCTGGAGCCGCTGCGGGGATCTCCAACATGCCGGCCTCCGGTCCCGCTTCGTCCGCCTCCCCGCCGGGGCTCGGCCTGCACCGGGAGCCCGTGTACAACTGGCAGGCGACCAAGAGCTCCCTGAAGGAGCGCTTCGCATTCCTGTTCAACAACGAGCTGCTCAGCGACGTCAGGTTCATCGTGGGGAAGGGCAGACAGGCCCAGAGGATACCGGCCCACAAGTTCGTCCTGGCCGCCGGCAGTGCCGTGTTCGATGCCATGTTCAACGGAGGCATGGCCACCACCTCGGCGGAGATCGAGCTGCCTGATGTGGAGCCGGCAGCCTTCCTCGCCCTGCTCAGGTGGGACAGGTGGTCACTGCGGGGAACGTGCACGTGAAGCTCCAGTCACATTTGAAGGAGGGTGGGATGTAGCCATTGTTCTGATCACTGGGGATAAACAAACCTGAGCTACATGACTATCGTAACACTGGATCACTGTAATACAATAACCACAAGACCACTAGAGACGCACAGTGTCAGGGTAGCTTTGGTGCAAAATGACTGAGCATGTGTTACTGAATCCCAAGTAGCATACGGATGTTGGCCACTTCAGGCAATGAGGCAGCACCTCAGGTAATTTTGTGGCTCGAACTAAATGGATGTGGGCCTTAAGTGACCCACTTGTTCAATAGCAAAAGCGGCCCAAACATTCCAAAACAAACATGGGGTCCTCACGACGAGGTGCAATCTGGATGTGAACCTTAAGTGGCTCAGGTAGTAAATAGTGACTTTGGCCCAAATAGTACAAAATACGTTGGCATCCTTTGGTTGACATGTGGTCATGCTATGGCTAACTTGTGGCCCAGATCTGGCAAACAGCCTTGAACCACCAAAAGGTCATCATTCCACATGAAGGATGTGCAGAATGTGGGCCCAAAGAAATTTGAAGTGTCTGATGATTAGAATGAGTCATAACTTCACCAAGGCCCAACATTCCCATTAAATTGAATAAAGCTGCAGCTATTGCCACACCTGATTTTATCCAGTATCAAAAAAAAGCTTAACAATAAATCACAATGTTAAAGAATGTGATGAAAATCTGTGGATCTGCACCAAAATGTCGAGGCTTCTTTCCTGACCCTCACCGCCTCCTTTCATGAAGTTTCTTCAAAACTTGTCCAGTAGTTTTTTTGTAATCTTGCTGACAAATAACAAACAAATCAATCCCAAGATAAGAATGCAATAGTTACACCTTACCATCTATTCATTACAGATCAGCTGTATTTCAACATCAGCTACATATGTTCGATTAATTTCCCATGAAATCCACTGACAGCCTCAAATGTGGTGGCCTGAGATTTCTGATTTAATACTGCAGATACAAAAACAAACATTTGTCTCATCTGCACAGGTTCTTGTATTCTGACGAGGTCCACATCGGTCCCGAGACTGTGATGACGACTCTGTATACGGCTAAGAAGTACGCGGTGCCTGCGCTGGAGGGTCACTGCGTGGAGTTCCTCACCAAGCACCTCAGAGCCGACAATGCGTTCATGCTCCTCACTCAGGTCATTGTCCCATATTCATACTTGACATTGGCATTAAACAGCAAATGTGACTTTAAACAATATTCCCAGTAGTTCTCCTTTGGTAAATACAGTATAAAGTAAATTACCAGAATTGATTAATGGATATTTGAGCTACTTTTAGACCTGCGTTGAAGTCTGCACATTTTCCTGAAAGGTTCCACAGAGGCTTTATGTAAGATTGCAAATGCCTGAGTCAGTTGTCCTGGACATTTTCTGGAACCTTTGCTGGCAGTCCCTGAGTGAAATGTCCAGAAAATGTCAGAGTGAGCATATCAGAGAATAAGCCAGTGCGCGTGTTGATGAAATTTATAACAAAAAAAGAATACAAATATCTGAGGATGAAAATGAGATGTCACACATGTAGAAAATGCTGAAGACGGCAACTTAACAAGAAGACAACACGATTTATGAGCTTTAGGGAATACAGGAAAATGTCTTGACCAAAACCTTTCATGAGTTGAAAACAGTTTTAGTGAGTGTGGCTTCTTTTGTACTCTCGTTACAGGCAAGGTTATTTGATGAGCCCCAACTTGCCAGTCTCTGCCTGGACACCATAGACAAAAGCACTGCAGATGCAATAAACGCTGAGGGCTTCACAGACATTGACCTTGGTACGTGAGTCTCACTCACATATTATTACCTTTTCCGCAGCCTGACGCGGATGTGAGATGATGAATATCCTTTGTGTTTGTGTGTGTAGACACCTTATGTGCGGTACTAGAAAGAGACACTCTCAGCATCAGGGAGAACCGTCTGTTCGGGGCGGTGGTACGCTGGGCAGAGGCTGAGTGCTACAGGCAGCAGCTTCCCCCGACCTCGGAGAACAAGCAGAAGGTTCTGGGGAAAGCCCTCCCTCTCATCCGCTTTCCGCTCATGACTGTTGAGGAGTTTGCTGCAGGTAAGCCAAAAAATAAACCAGTGGTCTCAGACTTTAAGACCCCACTGTGTGCGTTTCTTATACTGCAATGTTTTTTTGTTTTTTTTAAACACTGCACACACCATTGTAGCCATTAATAAACATATTCGTCATGTTCCTTTTGTGTCCATACAACTCAAACCACAGAAACCAGTTTGATATTCTTTCTTGTGCAACAGGGCCTGCCCAGTCTGGAATATTGTTCGATCGGGAGGTGGTAAATCTGTTTTTACACTTTACAGTAAACCCCAAACCACGGGTCGACTACATTGACAGGCCTCGCTGCTGCCTCAGGGGGGAGGAGTGCAGCATTAATAGATTCCAGCAGGTTGAGAGTCGATGGGGGTACAGTGGTACCAGCGACAGAATCAGGTGATATGACATAAACATCCCCGGTTAGTTATCAATCGGAGTAAATTGATTGTGTTTGCTAATTTCCTCTCTCTTGTTTGTCTCTCTCTAAAGATTCAACGTTAACAGAAGAATATCCATAGTGGGTTTTGGCTTGTATGGGTCAATACATGGACCCACTGACTACCAGGTCAACATACAGGTAACTTAATACTGTTCAAATGTGATGAATAAAAAAATTGCATAGTTTATATCATCCATGTGTTTATGGTGAGGATTAAATAAGCCAGCGCTTCCCATTTATTACCCAGACTGTGGTGCAAATCAAACTCGACTTTGTTCGGCCACATTTTCATAAGGAACCAAATCCTTTTTATATTTCTCATAGTAACATGAGAGATCTCTAACTTGGTGTTTTGCTCTGTAGCTGGACTCTATCTCTGTGTGCAGCACTATTTGCAGCACAGATGTCTATTTCCCATAAAGTTGTTACCGTCCACGCAGACGAAGTTTCAGCTGCACCCACTATAACTGTTTAAAATCAGGTATTAAAAGGCTTCTAAATGGGCCTTCCTAAATATATATTTTTATAATACCTGATTTTAACCAATAACAAAGTGTTATCTTTCTTATTTTGATTTGGTCTTGTTATGTTCATATTGTATGTATTATTCTTATTATTTTAATTGTAATCATTATAATCTAGTTTTCAAAACTTTTAACATTGCTCTGTGCAAATAGCTGGTTTAATTCAACCAACAATTAAAACGGACATAGTGGAATATAGAGTGAATGGTAAGAGGTGGATTTTCTTCCTTAATGTCTTTTCTTCCATCCAGTAAAGACTTAATCTTGTTCTTCAGATCATAGAGAGCGACAAACGCATCACACTGGGCCAGAACGACACTGGCTTCAGCTGTGACGGCACAGCGAGCACATTCAGAGTGATGTTCAAAGAACCGGTGGAAATCCTTCCCAATGTCAGCTACACTGCATGTGCCACCTTAAAGGTCAGTCTGAATTTGCTCCATTTCAAAAATAGGACGAATAAACACGACCATAAATAGGACTAACCCAGGGCCTGTTTTTTTTAATTCCTCTCCTCAGGGCTCAGATTCACATTATGGCACAAAGGGGATGAAGAAAGTCACCCAGGAATTAGCCACAGGGACAAAGACGACGTTTTTGTTTTTTAGCTCACCTGGAAATAACAACGGTACGTCGGTGGAGGACGGGCAGATACCAGAGATCATCTACTACACCTAGACTTAACACGGTGTCATGCAGGTACACTGAACTCAGACTGCTGGAAAAACTTGGCTTGCTGGATATACAAACGTACGTAGTGCCTCACGATCCCTTGGAATCAAGAATGTGTGTGTTTGAGTGCGTGTCGATGCTGTACGTGTGTATCTGTCTATAGAATAGACGTGTACAGACGCGATCAGGAATGTGGAGACGGTCACAGTTGTGGTGAAAATCACGGCATGGAAACACTAAATGACCGGTGTCATCCTTTTTTATATGATCTAAATACTCTTGTCCAGTGTGAGTGTTACTATCAGTCAGCTGACGAATGAAACTACAGAGACAGCTTCCATGTGTTGGTTGATGCCATTTCACTTTATTTGGTCAGTTTTATTCTGATGCATTTATTGCAAGTGTAAAATTAGCAATTTTTTTAATTGTGCACTCGTCATTTATTAAGCTGGTATCCTCAAGAACTTTGTTTTTGCACTGTGTTCAGGATCCATGTGTGTTGTGTAACTTTGCCAGTGGTACATGCTGTAATTTCTGACTTCATGTTCGCTTAGCACTTAATTAAAATGTACAAAAATGTTTTTTTTGTCAATAAAATGTGGTCAGACCAAAGTAGGATTGTTTAATAAATTCCAGATGAAGATGGTGTTGGTTATATTTTGTATGTATACCATACTGCTGCTAGTTTATATTATTCCTATTCCTGTCACTAGGTGGTGCCAGATACTGTCTATTGCTATACAACAAACTCTGAAAGCCAGTGGCTCCCAGCATGGAGGTTAAGCAAAGAATCAACAGCAAAAATTAAGTGGAAAATATCCCTTTTTTTTTATCACATTAGTGTAGATTTATCATTCATCTTTTCCTTAATTAAAAGTCACAATATCATAGTGGGTGTGTATATATTTAAGTTAAAGTGCCCCAGTAAATAAAATGCATATAAACTTAAATCCATATGATCAGAGCTGCAAAGAGTACCAAAAAGTACAAAGATATATGATAACTATTAAAGAGGAAAGCAATACAAGACGTAAAATATTCTCTTTAAATACATATGTGTATCATATATCATCAAATTATTTCTCACAGAAATTGTCTTATGCTTTGGATGAATAAATTAAGCTGTAAGGTCACAAGTGGTATTAGCTGTCAAAATATTTAGTGGATGAAAAAGTTTGACATTTATTAATATAAATATAAAAATTATAAAGAACCTACTCCTGAAGATTTAACTTGAAGTTAATCTTAGAGGAAACAGAGCCAAACAGTTGATATAGCTGTTGATTGTATTCATTTTGGTGTTGCAGTGTTTAAAATCTATGAGCAGGTATTGAAGGGAAACAGACATTTTGTTTTATCAGAAGGCTGCGGCTGGAGGTTGAGAGTTTCAAATTCTATAAAATTCCAAGAAAACGAGTCAGCGTTGTCGTTTCAGCTTCTGTGTGTCTTCCTCAATCCTTCTATAAATCGCAACAGTCCCAGATTAGTTCTTGTCGGATGAGGTGTGTTTCTTATTTTGCCAGTGGAAAAGAAAACGAAGCTGAAGGCTGCAGCACCGAGATGAAGAGCTCTTCAACTGCACAATTGGCACATTCACATGAGACAGGCAGTGGCAACAAGGCCACTCTCTCTGGCTGTGAGTGGGCTCTGACAGGAGAGGCTGTCAGGTGAGTCACTTGGAGAGCTGGCTGCCCACTAACACAGCCTCTAGAAGAGAAACATGTTCAGAATCACTGGTTTTTAACAAACCACCAGAATCGAATTGCTGAAGAAGCAGGAGGACAAATACTGAGAGACCTCTGCCCTCACCTGGGACACGTAAAAAATAATTCAAGGTCTTAAGAGAAAGTAAAAGCAAACCCAGTGAAAGCTCCTTCTATTTAGGGGATGGTGGAGAGAAGTGTAGGCTTTATTGTTATATAACAAAATATACATGTGTAACTATTCATATACAGAATATATTTACCTACATATACACTTTAAAAAAGTGAATCACCAGAATAAACAAAACAAATGTACAGTCTGATTAGATATGAAACAACCGTCTCATACGTGTTTATTATGCTATTTATGAGCTGTTTCTGAAAATGTGCTCAAGCTCTCATCTTGTAATTTGTCAGTGACTAATCTCTACTGGTACAATCATTTAAAATATTTGTGCACTCAGAGAGGGAGAGAGAGCAGGGGCGGCTCCTGGTGCAGGCGACATAGGCGGTTGCCTAGGGCGCAAAATGCCGAGGGGACGGCACAAGAGACTGATTTATCATGACGTGACACATGCAATGTAAAACAATACAGTAACGTTACACCATCATCCTCTAACCCCGGGACGCACCGGAGGTAGAAGCGCCACGAAAAGCGGTCCACCTCCTTTCCTCGCCCATTTTAAATACTTGGGCTGTTCGCATCGGCAGCGTAGTGCCGGGAAGAACCGGGAAGCGCCGCAGCCAAACACACACATAAGCACATTATCTCCTTGTGTGTGTCCGTGTCATTCTATGCTGCTTTGCCTTACTTAAAAGTTACATTTTTATATTTTTGGATTTTAGATATTGGATGATTTAACATGCTTTAGAAACCTATTGTTAGAGAATAAACCAGTATTTTCCAAACTTATCTTTTGACGCTTTCAATAATCACAGTCTGCTGCTGCTTTTGGTTTCCATGTGATGTCTTGAGGCTGTGCCCTACTGGCTGCTGGGTTCCTCTGCACTCTAGCTGTTGTCCTGAATGAGCTTTGCTGATGAAATAATGGTGCATAGTCACATGTAGTATGCATGCTGGTTTAAATATTACTATCCATACATCTCCTTTGGTACTCTGTGTGCAACAAGCATACTGTGTCAGGGTGAAAATTTAAATTAATTCCACTGCATACAGTACAAGTGGCACAAAAGTGTTGTACTAACAGGAGAAAACCTCCTTCAAAGTCGTACACAACACAATATGGATGGGTACACAGTTGTAGCGATGGTGGATACTTGGTTATTCAAAACAAATGAGCTGTTTAAAGACCTACCTCGTACATAACTAACCGTCAAGTAGATAAACTACAGGTCTATTAGAAGAATTTAGATAAACCATTAATATTCAACATGCATCAGTAGACATTCAATTATCTGAAATAGTTTTAATAAAACATGCAATTTTCAAAGTGTAGGCGTGCTATGTCTTGAAAAACAGCTTCGGATTCCTATCATGTGCACATGTACTAACTTTCTAGAGGCCAAGTATGAATTACGAAATATGAAAATATACTTGTGTAACAGTGTATTGTATATAGGTGCATCATTGTCAGATGTAAAGCCAGTCACAGTTTATAAGTAGGGTCGCATCAAAAAGTAATTTCACGTAAAAATTGAAAAAAATCATAAAATCAAAGTATTCACACAATGTGCTTTTGAGCCAATATCAGCAAACAGCTCCAGAAGGTTTTGAGGTACGACCAGATACTTTGAAGGGATATAAAATGGAGGGATAGTCCAAAGGAAGCAGAAACAACACATCACGGCATAGCATGAGAGATGGACCAAGTATATAGCATATATGTATTTAGCAATGTGCAATATTGAATTAGCTTGGACCCCTAAAGAATGTTTGTATTAAACTATGAAATGGTCTCAATCTCCTTATTCGCCTTCCCTCAATGTTTATTCTCCCTCTCCCTATCTCAGCAGCAAAATGACAGGCTGGAGTAGGGATCACATCGGATACCATGCAACAATCCGAGTCACATACAGAACCTGTCCCGTTGGGTGTCGGAGTACGGCCATGGCAAGTTCACTTTTATGAGAACGATGAACTGAACGCAACTCAATGACAAATAATGAATTTGAACGGTGAACACGTTCATATTGTAGCATCCTCTCGTATAGACGGCAGGAAACTTCTCTCTTTATGTGTAACTTTATTAAAGTCCAGCGAACACGACACGCTTCTTGTTCGTAACTCTGACACTCCTCTCATCCACCACTGTATTCTTCACTCCCCTTCCTCATTCACCCTTGATACGCCAATGAGAGCCTGGCAAAATATCTTACACTATGTTAATTTAAATTAAGTAAATATAAAAACAGGAAAAAATTTAATTTAAAAAAAAAAAAAAAAAAAAGCTGCGCGCGCAATTCCTGCGCAATGGGCTTCTGCGCAGAATGTGCGCAGTAGGCTTCTGCGCAATTCCTGCGCATTGGGCTTCTGCGCAGGATGTGCGCAATGGGCTTCTGCGCAGGATGTGCGAGCGCATTTTTTTTTTTTTTCCCCCCATTTAATTAAATTAAAAAATATATACATTTAATTCAATAAAAATGTTTTATATTAAATTTTATATTAAATTTGTTTTTATTACATTTCATCATCATTTCTCCGGGCTGGTTCAGGGGTAAATGATGCTGGTCTTCACAGGTGACTGACCTACGCAAGCCTGTAGCCGCCACCCCCCCACAGGAGATTATGTGCTTGTGTGTGTGGCTGCGGCGCTTCCTGGTTCTTCCCGGCACTACGCTGCCTGTGCGAACAGCCAAAGTATTTACCATGGGCGAGGAAAGGAGGCGGACCGCTTTTCACAGCGCTTCTACCTCCGGTGCGTCCCGGGGTTAGAGGATGATGGTGTGACGTTAATGTATTGTTTTACATTGCATGTGTCACGTCATGATGAATCAGTCTCCTATGTCGCCTGTACCAGGAGCCGCCTGTGTCACTGGTTATCTTGGCTCGCTGTCTGGCCGGTAACCAGCCGTCCGGACCGCTCCGTGAAGAAGGAGGAGGACATGTTTCTTTACTTGGAATACGGCCACTTTATTTCTCGGATAAACAGCAGGAGCAACACTCGCATCACCTCTAGGTGCTCCGTCACTTCTCCTTATAAACACACTTTTAGCGTATTTTCCCACAATACCCTGGTGCACTACGTCACACACTACAAACTTTCCTTAAAGGGGCAGGCCATACCTGCAACACAACAGCTCTTGGTCTCATATACAGATGGCATTCCGACAGTAAAGGCAAGGGGTAGTGATGGATAAGGTCACTGTCCACCTTAAAACTATGAAATGAACTGAAATATGAACTAGTTCAGAATTTAAATGGTGAACTATGAACGTGAACTATTCATGTTTACTTGTATGAACTGAACTTTGAACTAGTTCATGAGAGGTGTGAACTTGCACAACACTGGTGAACAGTCAGGCGGCGGCTCGCACAGAATTTGAGCTTCCGCCTCAGGTGTATCCCTGACGTACACGCTGTGGTGATAGACTGCGGTTAGAGTCAAAGATGAATCAAAAAAAGATTAAATTATCAGGTGCACAATTCAGAAAGCACCGCAAAGTAGAGGAGGAGAAGAAAGACCAATATAGAGGTAAGAATCACACCGATTGTGGACATCATTAATGTTTATTATTGTCGACATGACATGATATTCTATCAGTACAGGACTCTTTTGATATTTTTATAATATATTTTCATTGTATATTTTTATTGTTTTTTATAGCTTACAAATTTGTCTGCCTGTGTGTGCATACAGTCCAAACGTTCTTGGGGATGCATAACAGTTTGCGTGTGTATGTTGGGGGGTGCCAATTTGAAATCTCACCTAGGGCGCAAACATTGCCAGGGCCGGCCCTGACAGAGAAAGAGAGTTTGTAGAGAGTAGATTGAAAGCAGTGTGTGTATGTGTGTGTTTGTGTGTGTGTGTGTGAGTGTGTGTGTGTGTGTGTGTGTGTGTGTGTGTGTATGTGTGTGTGTGTGTGTGTGTGTGTGTGTGTGTGAGTGTGTGTGTCTACTTGTCCAGCTGTGTGTGTGTGTGTGTGTGTCTACTTATCCAGCTGGTGGGGAGTTATGCAATCTTCTTTTTTTATGATGTAGGCAGCTGGGTAATTAATTACTTATTACTATATAAATGTATGTAGGACTATGTAATGCCACCCGTCGTCTCTCAGCTCCTGAATCACTGAATCATTCGCTGCTGAGCTCAGTTGATGTAAAGTGAAACTGCTCATTGTCGTTGTATCACTTTGCTGAGGAGGGGAAGCAGCAGAGGAGCAGCTCAGTGTGGGCGTAGCACAGGTTTCACAGTAGTGATGATGCTGATGGATGATAATTATTGTAATGACAGGGGAGATTGTGCAATTCGGAAAAATTCCCTCACTGATGGTTTGTCTGTTGTTTTGCTTTCTGTTTGAAAAGTTGTCGATTCGTGTCGGACATGATCAGCGGGTTCATTTACCAAACCTGGAGTTCATAGCTCGAATTCCTTTTTTGTTTTATTCAGAGAAAATCAATGTATGTCTGTGCCACTGGTGTGTGACTTTCATATATATTCAGAGATGTTTGATTTTCAGCGGTGGATCGGCGAGGTGCTCTGTAGGGGGGGGGGCGGGGGGAGGGAGGGGGGATTCTCGTCAAGCTGGAGTCTTATTTCAGCCTTGTTGAAACAATGAAGGCTGAAGAATGGAAAAAAAAGGTTTCCCTGCAACACACAAGATGAAAAGAAAGAACAAAAACACAGCTGAGATTTTGCATTTGTGATAAACATCGCTCACAAACCAGCCTCTTGTTGTTGTTGTTGTCTACGGAGTGTGATTCAGTTCAGTGTGTATCTGAGGCACAGCACAGGTTTGTATGATGTAGATGTTCGTGTTGGTTCTTTAGACCTGGATGTTTAGGCATGGATGTTTTGATAAGAAATTACATCTTTCTTACTTTTCTCCGTGAGGCAGTATTTCCACCGTTAGGAATTAATGGTTAAGTAAATTTACTTTATTCACTACATGTATAGTTTTCAGGTAATTTACCTGGGAACTGACATTTCGTCCATTCTGTTTTACAGTTTGGCTTGTAACTTTTTAGTTGGGTCCCATCAGCGAACATGGAGGAGGTGGAGTTTTTGACTTATACTGCAACCAGCCACTAGGGGTTGATGAGGATGATTTGGCCTCACTTCTGGTAGCTGCCATAATGTCAATGTTCATAGTCTAGTTCACTGCAATCATCTCATCAATGGAGCTTGAGATTATTTTCGGTTTCAGGGTGAATATATTTCTACTCAAGGAAAAAAAAGAATCTTTATCATAATATCATTTCAATTTTTATCTTTGTGCTGGAGAGGAGCTCACCAACACCTTCAGTGTCGGCTGAATGGACCATGAAATAACTTTGGGTTTCAGGGTGAGGACATTTCTTCTACAAAAAAACAAACAATCTCAACATCCTTGAGAATGAATAAAAAACAGTTGTTTTGTCTCCTTTCTGACGGCAGAAATTGAGTTGGGTCAGAATGTCCATTTTCAGCATGAATTAAGTGAGTGTGATGGTTTCAGTCAACAAAAAATAATCTGGCCAATTTATAAAATACAGCACATTGTTGAATATTTGAATATTTGAGCTATGGTCGTGAAATAGCCAATAATCTCATATATAACAATGTGTCAATCACAGTGGAAAATCCTCTGCAGAGCTAGTACCTTCAATTCTCATGTGTCAAGCATATTTTGCTGATGACATGATTTTTACCTTTACTTAATATGCAGGAGTTTGGCTGATTATGTGTTTTTGCATTCCTATAATTATATTTTCAATAAATTAAGTTTTCCTAATTCCTGCCTGCATGTCGCAGTGCAGCTAAAACCAGATATAATCAGACTAACAAGCGCCCCTCAGCAGCAGAGTCCACTGTCTCTGCATGGAGGCCTGAGTGGCTTCATTACTAACTTATAGAGCATGCAGCTGGATGAGCAGGGGACAAGATGTCACCAAACCTGATGTGCAGCAGCGATTATAAGGGTCTATTCTTAAGACTAAGTGCACGTATGAGTGCTCTGATGCTGCTCTGCATGTGTGGGTTCATGTGACAGGGAGTAATTATGTGCACCCAACAAAGCGGGGGCTATTTTTTACCTCCCTTTTTTCAGAGAGAACATAGCAAGTGTACTCCGCCATTCATACACGTCCCACGCTACAGGAACACTGTGCACTGTCTGCTAGGGGCTGGCTGGCCTGGGCCAACCTTAACCCCGGCACTCTGCAACACCAGATGTAGGTCGCTCAGTGCTGCAGGGCCTAGAGGATGTGATGTCTGCGTGTGTGTGTGTGTTTGTGTGTGTGTGTTGATGGGGAGGTTGTAGTATTTTGTGCACACACGGGATGTATGTATGCCCTCGGAGGCAGAAGGGGGCGGGGCAGAGGGGGTTAGAGTTATGATTGTAGTGGATGAGTTCATCATCAAGGACATGGCCTCCAGCACACTGTCTCCATTGCTGTCACATTGCATTGGGACAAACAGTCCACATGAGGCCTGACAGCCTGGCCGACCAGACCGAGGGGGGACGCTCGCTGGTTCTCACTGCAGCTCGCTCTATTGTTTTACTGCACTCGCTCTCTCCAAGCATCCCTGTGCAATAACAGGTTATTCATTAAAGTGCAGCCGACACAAATATATTCACCCTGAAACCCAAAATTAGGTTTGCTTTAATCACATAGTTGCAGTGAACGAGTGGATGCTCTGTGGCAGATGTGAACACGCTGAACTCTGGATTAGACTTTGTCGCTGTGTTAACCTTACACATGTAAGCATGCTAATTAGACATTAGTTCTGCTCATATTTGGATCACAGACTATAAAGATAAATGATATGTGGCAGCTCCCAAAAGTGAAGCCAAATCATTTAGATCGCCACCTGGTGCCTGTCTGCTGTAAAGGTCAAAAACTCCACCTCCTCCATGTTAGCAGATGGGACAAGACTAAAAAGTACAAAGTCAGATTTTTGCCAAAAATAGTTTCTGTCATTAAAGGGAGTTAACGTTGATGTTTGATCAGCCCCCAAAATCTAAATATATTGGCTTCATTTTAAAACCGAGAGAGGAAGTAGAGAGAAGTCATCCATCTTTATAAATAGTTTATGATTTGGGCATAAACCAGAGGAGAATACTTTACATTTAAACCTGAAGATGGCGCTAAGGAAAAAGTTACCAAATACGACACTTCCATAAATATTTGTGTCAAAACCACAAACGTGAGATTGTGGAGCTAAAGGAGGGATCATCCGAGCGATGATAAATTCATGAGGGGAGCATGAATGCGTGAAGTAAAGTTCATGACTGCCCATTAAATATTCACAGAGGCGTTTTACGCAACCGCCACAAAGGTGCTGGAAAAGCCAGAGTGTCACAGAAATCAATATGATTCATCCTCTGAGGACCATGAATGTCTGCACAACATTTCCTCCAATAGTTCCCCCCCCAGACAATCTTTGTGCTAAGTGAAGATAACTAGCTGCTGGCTGTAGCTTCATATTTAATGGGCAGACATGAGAGAGTTCTCATCTGAATCTCCACAAGAAAACCAACAGCCCGAGGGCATCACTAAAATTGTTCTTTTATATGTAGGATTTAAAGTTGTATTTATTTTTATTTGTGTTTATTTCCAATGCACTAATCCTGTTTCCCTGAAGTGCAACAGCTGCAGTTTGATTTTCCTTATTTCCTAGTGTCTGTCCGGGGCATCAGTCCGCTCTGTGAAGACGTGGGTGAAGTTTCTCTAACTCTAAACTGATTACAGCCTTCCCTGCTGTGTGCCAGTTTCAGCACATCCCCCACGCACACACCCTCCCTCCCTTATCATCACAGCTGATTGCACTGCTGAAGCCCAAATGAACTGTTAACCCCGTCTTCACCACGGCCATAAATAGACAACCACAGTGCTGCACTCGGGCGGCGATGAAACAATGCTGAGGGTCTGTGCTTGTGTTGTGGATCACTTGTGGGCTAATGTGTCCAAAGTCACCATTCGTTACCTAATTGAGATACACAGGCGATGAAGTCTTCGGGCGATGAGCTACATATGCCAGAGCCAGTGATGCGCGTAGCAATAATGTATTAATGATGCACATAAATATTTCAGTGGCTTTTCACAGTGTGAACTATTGGGCTTGGACCTCTTCAGGGACATTTACTGGGAATGCTGCTCTCCCTCCACACACAGTTACAGTTGTTCAGGCCATCTGGTTTAATGTGCTCCACCATTAGAGGACGACTTAGTGGAACTGATGAAATGCGGCTTCAGTAAATTCCTCATTTGTAACAAGCATAATTACATCTTGTCATTGATCTCCACTTTGACTGTTTGAATGAGAGTTTACGAGGAGGCGGCTGGGCCAGTACAACTTTTATTATCAGAGCAAATATATTATTTATCTTAGGTGAAAATGTAAAGCAGTTCTTTAAAAAAAATTAAACCTTGTCAGAGACCAAATTTGTTCATTACAGTGAGACTCAGCTTTCTACTTAAAAGCCATGCCCCCCTATAACAGTGTTTTTGCAGGTTCATCAGGTTAAAGTATGGAACTGTAACACCGATTAGAAAGGACTTTGATCAATAAAAACCACTAGGGTTGATAAGGCCTAGCTATATTTACCAAGGGCAACAACTTTTTGACGTGTTGGCCGATCTCCCTAACATTTCCTAATATCTTTAAACATGGGACTTTAAACCGGTTATCAATGTTCTGTAAAACAATGTGAAAGACTACACAAAAGACACCAGGGTATAACCTGCCAATGAATTCCATCTTCTTTATTTAAATTTCAGAGAGAAGACACGAATAAGGGATAGTTTCCTGATTCAAATATTCCCCAATAGCTGGTATCACAGCCTTCACAAGAAGATGGGGTAAAACGCCCCCCCCCCCCAAAGAAAAATGGAGATTATAGAGGAACTTAAATCCATGGAATAACTGACAATCTGCCTAAGACTTCAAGACACACAGCTGGAAGAAAAGTGGGAGAAATGGATGTTATTCAGAACCAGAAAGAGTAACAAACACCAAGGAGAAGATAAACTGAATTAGTTGAAACAGAATGAATGCACTGAGGGTGTAGCATCCATAAACCGATGTCTTGTTTGTTCTATATGATTGTACAAATGTTCAAATATCATATAAAAGTATAAAACAACACGAGTGCGATACAACATCTAAAATAACAAAACAAACCCCTCATTATGAAAATACGCATTTATTGACAACAGCACAATTAGATTATTATGAAACAATGTGACACAGAAGAATAAAGCTGCATTACAGACAGATTGTATCTGTATATTCACCATCTGCAGCAATACTGATACTGTACTGCATAATTCATAATAATAAATCAAACCATGTCAAAAACAAGTACCTGTCAGGACACAAACTACCAGTGAAACTTCCTAGTGACAATGTGATGAATATACTAAAGGATGTGAAAGGTTTGAGAAACTCATTTAATATTGTATGAAGCAACTCGAGTCAAACATATTGTTTATTTATAAAAAAAGGAAGATGGAAGTCAAACAAACTCGTTTTCTACAGTAAGAAATCCTTCTGGGAAAATTGAAAAAACTGATTATATTTGGTATGTTTTACTCAAACAATAAAACTGTATCACATATTTCAAATAATAGCGGATAATAGATTATTAATATTGATACTGTAGTAATTAGAGCCACACCAACAAATACACAGTTGCATATTGTCATGTGCCATACTGCAATGCACGTTTTAACAAGTAGTTGAATATGAATGAATACCTTGAATACTGATACCACCTGAGAGATTACAGATCAGTAGCGGTCATAATGTGGTCTCTGTTGATGGGAGCCTTGGTTGTAGCCTGACTGACCGCTCCCATGTCCATAGTGCCTGTCTCTGTCTCTCTCTCGGTCTCTGTCTCGGTCTCTGTCTCGGTCATGCCAGTTCTGCTCACGACGGTCTCCCCCCCAGCCTCGGTCTCCTCCCCAACCACGACCTCTGTTCCCACGACGGTCCTGGTACCTAGATAGAGACGGACAAATGTAAAGAATTTAACAATAGGTACTAATGCTTGCGTAACATGGCCAATATCAAAAGGCAGTTAAATTGCATCCTTTTTAGTGAAACTATTTACGTCAGTTATAGAAAAGGTGCAGTATTAATAAAATGGTCTCTATAACATAAATAACTCCAGCAACAAATCTCCATTTAAGGTAGAAACTAACACTCAGGATGATTTTAGTCACACAACTACCGTCAGCACATCCCAAACATGTGTTTGGTGTAAAATGAAGCACACCACCAACTAAAGCTTGTTCACAAGTTAGAAGAGTAGTATAATAGCTCCTGTTGCTGCAGCATGTAAAAGGTAACACGGCACCAACTGAAGATATAGAAGAAATATGAGTGAAAACAAAGGCAGGCAGACAGCCATGCAGGTTTTAAATGCTTCTTGAGCTAGGTCAGATTGATTTATATTAGAAAACTAAATAGTCTTTTAACTAATTGTGATGATTTGCTGCTTTTTCCAAGGTTGGATTGCTGGTTGAAACAAATGGAAACATTACCTTGGCGGTGGGAGAAAATACTTTTATATACATATTTGTTCTACTTTTTAGACAAAACTATTGAAAATGAATCGATGTGTTATTATGTGCCTTACGCAGCAGTGTGAGATTATTTTCTATCAGATCACACTGCTGCACATCCCCTGATTCTTAGAGACACTGTCACTGACAATAACCATGCAACATAAACACCAAGCACGACAACACACGTGTCTCAGTCTGTCCACTGTTCGAGCTCCTGTCAGTACCTGTTGTCTCTTCCTCTCTGGTTCCCGCCCGCTCGACCCCTCCAATCCTCGACCAGGGGCGGCGGGTCGGCTGCTCGGTTCTGGTACGTCTGGTACTCGGGGTCCTCGGCTGTGAACCGCTGGGCGAACAGCTCCTCGTACTCCTGCAGGGTCTCCGTTTTCTCGGTCATTCTGTAGCAGCAGAGAAGCAGAGTCACTGGATGTAAACACAAATCTGCTAACACGGATATACGAGTTTTTACGACAAAGACATTTCTGGGTTGTGTCGCATTAGCAGCTGCTACACACACACACACACACACACACCGCGTGAACCAATGAAAACAAAGCTGTTACCATCAGATAAAGACACAAACAACGAAATTGTAAGTCACAATGACAACATTTCAAACTCTCACGTAGTCAAACCCCACCTGATAAAGACGTGAGCGTCGCTATCTCCAGCAGCACGTTCGTAAATATTATCCTGACGTTGTTAATCCGAAATTCGGTATGAGTCCGTCGCTGAACTGCTTCCCCGCTGGAACAAATACTTATTTAATGGTTCCATGGGCGCAGACACCCATTTATGGCTGCTACCTGCAGGTCAGAATAACAACAACAAAACTTTTAATATTAGTGTAGAAGTTAAAAGTATTGCTCCATTTTGAGCTGGAGAAGCAACAAGTTGCACAGACGACCATAACAAATGTTGTAATTCCAGAATTTAAAACATGTAAATGCACCTGAATTTAAAAAATATGTTTTCATTGTTGGTGTTTTTTGATATATATAATGTTAGAATTGTATCAGAAGATACAAACAACTAAATACAAACAACTCAAACATATTGGAATGACAGAAAGTGCTAATTATGCTAACTTTAGTAGCATCATTAATGCAGCAGCTAATTGTCGGAAACGCTTCATTTTGGAACAAATGAACTTTTTAAAATGGTTCAGACAGTGCACCGATTGATAGCTTCTAGCTGGTAGTTAGAAAAAACATGGTAAAATTTGCTGTAGCCGTCTTTTGGTCTAATTTGGGGAAAAGGGCATCATCTACTGGTTTAAAACAGATTTTTTAAGGTTTTAGTTTTTAATAAAAACTCTGTTACGTTATGTTCGAATCCCTACCATAAAGATACAAACTAAAATAATGACTTAAAGCGAGCTAAAGCACTTCAGAGTATTTGGAAACACACCTGCAGAAGGCGTGAACGATGCTAACTTTAGATAACGCGGTGTGAGGGGCATCGCTGAAACTCATCCCCCTGGAGCTCAAATACTCCTTTAAGTGGTTCCGAGGGGCGCACACACCTGCCACTGATTGACACCTGCCATCATCCCTTTAAATTTGCCGAAACTTTTATTTGCTGTAATTTGGAAGAAAGCGTCCAACTGGTGGGAGCTGAGAACATGTGAGTGCGGCTGGACTCACATAAGATACCTTCACTGTTTGTGTGTTTGTCTTCACTCCATGTTGTGTTTGAATTGGGAGTGATTTGGGTCGAAACTCAGACGGACCAGCACCTCCACCTCCACCTCCACCCCCGCAGCAGCAGCAGACTGCCGGGTGAGTGAGCGGAGAGTGGGCGGCTCTGGTGGAGGTGGTGGTCGGAGCCTGAGCAGGTGGAAGCCGCTCCGTGTCGCTGCTGCTGCCGCCGCTGCCGCCCTTCATTAGAAACACAATCCCGCTGGGGAGGGACGACACGGCACAGCGAGCAGCACGCACACGGGGAACAGTCACCTAACAGACCTGAGAGCCGGGCTCTTTCTTTTTTCTATTGGGAGGAGGAGGACAACCGGGAGGGAAGCCATTAGGAACCAGTGCGGGATTTATTCGGGGGGAAAAACAAACAAGCGAGCGGAAAAACTTCCAGGAATGACCGGGTTTCTGTGAGCCTGACGACCCGGTGAATCGAGTTTGCTGAGAGAGGAGGAAGAGGAGGAGGAAGAAGAAGAAGTGATCTCCTCTCCTCGTATTTCAGTGGCGCACGGGGACTGAACTCTGTGGACCACCGATCATCTGTGGACTTTGACTCTGCGCCTCCGAACACTGTTCTCCTCCCGATCCGCTGTCACTAATAAAAGCGACGTTTTTTAAAAACACCCTAGGAGCTGGTCCTCAGATCTCGCTGCAATGGGGTGAGTAGATGTATAAATAAAAAGTCCTGTTGGGGTTTTATGCGAGGTTATATCCAGACGGCGCTGCCCTTCAGTGCGCCTCTCGTGACACCTGCACCCACTGAGATATGTGCGCGGTGGAAATACCTCCACAATGATCCACATTTCACTCCTATGGCAAAACAGCCTGTTTGGATCTGATGCACTATTTTACATTATTGTTGTTGTTGTTGTTTTTGTATTATCAAGGGGAGAAATTGAAAGAGCTTGTGAGGAAAAGCTTCAGAGAAAATTTTATTTATTTGTCTTAAAATGTTTTAACATTTTTTTACGCACAGTCTCTTTCCTATTGATTATATGTATGTGGTTGTGTAGGTGTCATTTATTGCGATATGGAGGTGTCAGACTAATAAGGAGAGATGGTACGTGTGTGTGTGTGTGTGTGTGTGTGTGTGTGTGTGTGTGTGTGTGTGTGTGTGTGTGTGTGTGTGTGTGTGTGTGTGTGTGTGTGTGTGTGTGTGTGTGTGTGTGTCACAGAGCTGGAGGTAGTGCTGCACTCCCACAGTTGTTTACTGGGTACAGAATATTGTTTGGCCTCCACTGGTGTGAGTGTTGACTCAACGCCTCAGCAATAATGAGCTCTGCTTCACGCTGACTTTCCTTTCTGAAGTTCCTAATTCCTGTCACTGATTCTGTGCTTTTTTTTTCGTGAGCAGTTTTTAAAATGTTTATATTATGTAAGAAACCAGTTCAACCGTCCTGATGACTCCTCATGAGTTTGGCGTGGTCACCCAGCAGGTTTAGAACTGAGAGGAGACACTGTTGTTTCAGTAAACTGTCCCACGCAGCATGGCAGCCGAAGTTCAATCCAAGACAGGAGGTCACACCTAGTGACAGAGACATTACAACAAGTTTCCTGTTTGTCCACCTGTGGTATCACAGGTGGACACAAACTTATTGAGAAATGTTTGTTGAGCGTTCCATTGAATGATAGTTTTCACATTTGTTTCATTTTGATAGGGATAATGACTGATATGTATATAAAGGCTAATGAAATCAGCACACAATCACATTTGACAGAATAACCACACCATACTGAGAAGCTGAAAGTAGGACTTAAAAAAATACTTAAATTATCGCAAAGAGGAATTTAGGTTCACATGTGCCCATTATGCAATTTATAGGCTCTGGTTACGTGTGCGTTTGCGTGTGTGTGTGTGTCTGTGTGTGTGTGAAGATATTGTAGGTTGCTTGTAGTTTGCAGGGTTTACTTGGTCCTTTGTCCCTGAAGCTCTTGGCTCTTAAATGGAGTTATAGATTAACTATCAGTCTCTCTCACCCTAACCCTAACACTCAACACACACACCCCCTCAGTATCTATCCTCTGTTGTCACTTTCCTATCACGTCATGTGATCTATTAGTGCCCTCTGAATCTTGACTTATCTTTTATTGATTGCATAATTTCCGCATGATTTATAAAGCACAATTGTGTATTTATTACTCCATATTAATGATATTATGACTCTAACTTGCCTAGTTAGTTCAAATGTATAATTTAAGAGTGAATTAAAAGAGGTTGAGAAGATTCTGATAACAGTGAGAAAGAAAGTGGTGGTAATTGTTTTTTTTAAGTACAGTTTTATAGCTTATTTCTTCTCCAAAATAAAGCTCAGATTGTCCGAAAGCCCCTTCTTACTGAATAAGCAGACACACAGACAGCAGAGCAATCAACATATTGCTATTTAAAGTAAGTCGGGCTGGGAGCAGCCCTAACCCATGGATAGATGATAATCTCCTGGCTGACCAGAGAGTGACAGCCAAAGGCTTAATACTCATTGATTAGGCTCTGTGACATGGGATGTGGCACTGGTTCTCTTGGCTGCCCAGGCAGGAGAGTGAACTGTAAACCTAATCGGACTCCTCTGTCTGCAGCTGAGGGGCAAAGGGGAAGGTTGTAGAGGTGTAGCAGGGGAGGACAAGCAGGTCTCACTGTTGAGGAATCATGCGTAAATGAAAGGGGACAGACTGACGGCGGATTGGACGTCTCCAAGCCAGATGGTTGAGGCCTAGGAGGCCATCTGCTGCCATGCTGTGCTTCTGTGGAGACTTCCTCACTTCCTCTTCCTCTGAGCGCTCAGATTATGTTGGGCACCTATCGCCACAGTGTGGTGGAGGAAGACCTGATGTGAGTGCTGGTTTGAGTCTGGCCTGCTGGCTTAGATGCATGAGATGCTGTTTCTTTCGCCTGTTAAATGAGCTGTGCTGGCAGGAAGTACAATCAGTCCACAGTCAAAACCCTGTAGGAGTAATGAAGGTCACTCAATAATCACAGTTAAAAGAGACAAAAATTTAGATTGCCATGCAAATTTTAAGTTTACAGTATTTATTCCCTACTTCTAAAATGTAGAATAAAAATGAAATCAGACTGCATATAATGATGAATCTAGAAATCCATTGATCCATCTATTCATGAAGTACAGTTACTTTCTTTAACATGGGTAGAGAGGGCGTTTTCCAACATCTTTCTTGATTTATCAGAGAATAATGAATGGATCTTGAAATCGTTGGTGCATGTTTATGGCACTAATGTCTTGTAGAGATTTGGTGTAGATCCAAATTAAACCTGTATCTTGTGAAATTGAATGTAGTTTTAGAAGGGGACTGTTGGTGGATGCATGGGCTCTAGTGAAATTCTAGGTCGTTTACGTTTCACAGCAGTTCAGTTAGAGACCGTCTCACTCAGCAGGACACTCATGTCCCCTGAACATCATTAGTGTATAGCAATGTGTTTATTACAATAAAGGCCGAGGTGGCATTGTAGTGATGATCCCACAGAGTCTTCCAATTCTCCCGACTTTCACAAAGACAGAAATGCTGCTCTCACTAATAGGGCATCTCTGCTCCCCTCCAGGGCCTCGCAGGTAAATGAGGGAGTCTTCATCTGACTTTTACACCAGCTAATGAGCATTCACGTTATTAAATTCTGGTATTTATGTTCACAAAATAATTCAGCTTTGCATTCACAACAAATTTGTTACTTTCTTCTATTTTTTCACATTTGCATATTGCTAGAGTCCCCAGATCATTGCACTTTTGCAGACTTTCCCTCGGTTTCTGTTGATATCTACACCTTTAGATAAAGCAGGTACTGGCGGAGGAGGGATAAGTGCTCCGTGTTCTTTCCTAAGGTCCTGTACATATTTGACAAGCGAATATGCTTTTTACTCAGAACTTGTGAGAACACTCGGATTCAAAGACAGCGTTTCATACATATTCTGTTGGTAATTTTGGATTTGAGCCTGGTGATTGTCCTGCTTTAGTGCCTGTCTTTCATCAGATCTCGGACAGTAAGATAGATAGATAGATAGATGTCCCACTCACTGGCAAACATAATCTAATAAAAAGATACTATTGTAATCTAACAGGCTCTGTGCCTGTGGGTCTGCACCCAATAGTACCTGATATGCAGCAAATTCGTCCCCAGCTCGTTTTACACTGCAAACATGGTGTTAAACCCAGACATTGTGTGTTGATGCTATCTCTCTTCCGACCCGTTTAGAGGGAGACATGACACCTCTGTGGGAAAAAAGAAAAATCTGTATTTAAAGAGTTTCACTGTGCAGTTGAAAGTCATCAACTTATGCAACAGGGACAAAACTATCCAGATATACAGCAGCAGAAATAGTCTGCCTTTTGTCTACTGAGCATTTATATTTACCTTGTGTGTGTTGCATGACTTCTGGAGCTGGTATTAAAGTAACATAATGTTCACACTGTAGGAATGTGAAGAATGTTGGAGGGCACATATCTTGTTTTCTGTAAAACAAGCTATGAAGCCTGTTTGAGTTTTGAGGTTAAACCCTTCGGCCAATGACCCTAGATTCCTGAATCAGTTATCGATCTCTTCACAGCCGCCCTTTGTCACTTTCGTTCGGACAGAGAGTGGATGACTGTGACTGATGAGGAGAGATTGTTTGTAGAATGTCGCTGGAGTAGATTCAGGAATCTGGAAGAGGCAGTTTTTTCTCTTTCACATGCCTGGATTCAGGTGCAGCAGAACACAGGTGCTTCGTGACTGCAGCCCGTGGCATTAAAACCACCACCATAGAAAGATAGAAGCCGCCTGCTGTTCTTCACACATCCTCTCAGGACATGGTGTCATCTGCTGTCATCTTAACGTCTCCTCCTTAAAGCAGTGGGATAATCCTTCTCTTAGCAAACTTTTCTCCAACTCTGTATAATTCAGTGTTTGAGTAAATCGTAGGTAGTGATCAGCCAGACACTTTGAAGGATTTCAGAGAACTTGAGGCAAACAGGCTTAGTCGTGCATCACTCACTGTATTGCTGCTGCATATTCCTCAGAGGTAAAGTAGGGCAGCTGCATGCAACCACAGCGGCCAAAATTCTACCTCTAGTTGTTGGGTCTAGTCATATTTTTTGTTAATATAGATTCATTATCTGTAATAATTAAGGCTTATTTATTGGTACGATGCAGCGCTTTCTCAACAGTTTTACTTATCCTCAGGTATATATGGTTGGTAGCACATTCCTTTGTTTTGAATTTTATTCTAAGTGCACAACACAGTTGGCGCATCAAGAGGGTGCATGGGCCTGCGGTGGGTGTGTAGGTGTACGTAGGCACAGAAGGAGCGGACTAACTCCAAGCCGCTCCCCCCCTACATGCAGAAACACACACCTGTAAATTATTTAAAGCACCAGATGGGGATAGAGAGCACCCAACAGTCAGCGGGACAAAGAATTCCAAGGTCACAAAGTCCAAAATATCGTCTCCTTTTTTCTCAAATCGATCAACGTAATGTTTTATTATCTGAGAAAAGCAGATCACTGGATTCCACCAACCGTTGTGTGAGTGCATCCATGTGTTTAGCAACTCCTCCTCCCCTTGCCAGTGTGAGCTGGCTCCAGACGCTGCCACTGCAAAGGTCAGCGTGCGTGTTGATGTGTATGTATGTAAAGCGACAACAGTGATCTGTATAATGGGTTTTGTTGTTCCCAAAGCAGATGAAGACTGAGATTAGGCTAAAAGGGGGCAGTGCATTTATTAGGCTTTAATTTCTGGGAGAACCATAATCCCAAGAGAAGTAAAAGCTTTATTAGCTCGTGAATGTTTGCAGCCTGCCAAACTGTCCATGTGACATTATTTTCACTGGGACCTCATAACGGTGCATTAAAGTACACGTCCCTTTGTCAACTGCGGTAAAGCATTACAGCAACAGTGGCACCATCTGTACCCTGTTAATGAAACCTGCAGTTTGGCCTTACAGAAAAGGAGATGAGGGTGTTACTGCTAGCTTTAACACCTGCTAAATTTTAGGGACTTTTTTGAGGATGTGCTCTCCGATATAGTGGATTTTATTTTGCATAATCACATCCCTGTGCTCTAAAAAATGCAATATTTGTAATGGTTTTGATAGTGCATTGGTGATTTTAGTGCTGTGCCAAGCAAAGTGTGGCTGTGCCAGTGTGTCCAGCCGGGCACCCTCGTGCCAGCTTGACATATTTTGTTGAAAGGTTTCATGTGATGAAAGTAAAAGACAAGCCAGGAAACAAAAGCAAAAAGAGGAAGAAAGGATACTAGAAAGTACAGGGATTTCACAAGATTTACAACCGACAAGTGATGCTGTAAGAAGTTTGCTATAAAGCTCTCTCCTGGGATCACGTTTGTAATCAAGTGGAGTGGAGATAAATGATCTGTGAATGTTTGTTTCACCAGCACCTAATCTAAAGCACACTTTACTGAGAATGGGCCTACAAACATCGAACTAATCAATAGTGGACAGAATAATGCGTAGAAGTAGCATGCAGATGAAGAAACTAACCGGCATACAGCATGTTGAGAAGGCATTATAGTTATATCTAGCCTGACTAAGACTTTGCAGCATTGGATACCTCAACTGTCCCTTTCGACCTAAAGGAGCAGCAGCTCTACTCTGACCTCCCCCCACATGTCCGAATTTCTTTACCTATCACTTCGGCAGTTACATTTCATTTGTAAAGCATAAAGGTGGATTCAACGTGGTGTAGAGGAGGCTTAAGGCCGAATTATAGTCGGGTTGCACGCACGCACGCATGGACGCAAGACACGCAACACGCCCCTTTCGTGCCCTCTGCGGGCTTGCGTGCGTCGGCCAATTTTTCTAACTATACGACAAAACGACGCGAGCCTCACGCAGCCCGCAAGGCTTGTGATTGGTCGGCTTACTACATCCCTTCCGGAGTCTAGTTTCTGGTTTCATGCCCCACAATACGCGGAAATCACGGAAGATTTAAAAGAACGAATATGGACAAAATAGATGAGCACTTGGCAGAAGAGATCCCAAAGTATGACCACTTGTATAACCCGTCACTGACTGGCCGATTTGTCCGCCAGAAATAGGCTATGAGGAGCCGGAGTGGCGATGTAAATAAACAGTCGACGAAGAAGAAGACGTCTCTTCTTTGTGTGTTTTGTCTTCGACAAACAACGTTACTCCGCCTAGTGTTCTGGCGGTGAATTGCGTTGCAACACGCGCAACACGTTAGGAAGCATAAACCAAAACGAGTCCGTCGATGCAGCTGCGTGGCCTTCCGCGGTTGCAGTCGCAGGACTATAATTCAGCCTTTAGCCCAGCCACACGGCAGTATGGCTCATGTAATGTTAGCTATGCCCTCTTAATGCCGCGCTCTGCAATTTTCTTCCCAGTACCATTATTTACTGTGGCCTCATTACGTTGCCTTTTAATCTTGTATGCTGGAGAACATCCAGGGGGAAAATTCAATGGTGACTTGACATCCAAAAGGGGCCGGGGCAAATTAACAAAATGTATAATTGCAGAGTCAACAAGATAAAACAAAGAAAGAAAAACAAAGGTGTGATCAAAATTGTAATCGTGCCAAGCAATGGGAGCCATATAAAAGTCACCTTGTCTGACAGTTGCATTCACTTCTTGTTTTAGTTTCTAATAAGAAGTACTACACATCTGCCTCCTCCATATTCTCCATCTGCAATCATTAAGTTCTTGAGGTGTCCTCTGATCCCTCTGATCCAGCCACTCCATTTAATTGTTCTTTGCACTTCAAACTTTATAGAGGAGCAACGTTACCACTTGTCCTCACCGTTTGAAATGAGAGCATTCAGTGAATGAATTACACCTGCTGGGTCCAGAGTCAGACCCTGCAGCAATACAATTAACACTTTTTCTTCCCACTTTCCGCAGTGGAGCTCTGTCAGTGTCAAGTGTCTGTGCAGTTTGTATGGGGCTGAGAAGAAGATGGTTCCACGAGCTGTTCCTGAACAATCTCTATATTATATATATACAATATTATTTTCTGTGGCAAAATGACTTTCATTGATGTTCAATCTGGTGAAATGAAAAAAGTATGAAATGCTGAAAAGTTCTTGTCAACTAAGACATATCTCATATGTGATCCACTGGATTCAGATTTGGTGACTGGAGAGGCCACTGATGTTCACAGAACTCTATGATCATTAAACAAGCTTGAGACACCTTTCACTTTGTGAAATGGTGCTTTATCATGCTGAAGGTAGACTGTCAATAATGATGGACGATATGACGGCTCCTCAAAAGTGAAGCCAAATCATAATACCACCTGGTGGCTGGCTGCAGTATATACCATAAACCCTGCCTCCTCCATGTTTGTGGATGGGACATAGGGCAAACCTACATGTCAAAACAGTACAGTTTGGATCCTACATATTTTGCCCTTGTTTCTGGATAGTGAGAGGAAGCGGAGATGTTGTTTTGTTGTTGTTGTGAGAATTAACTGAAGCTCTTGAACAGTATCTGCATGATTTTTTACTCCACACTGCTGCCAATTGATTGGCTAATTGGAAAATCTTATGAATAAGCTGTTGTGCAGGGGTTCCTAACAAAGTGCTCGATGCACATATTACACAAAAGCGCTCGACTCTCAATGTGACAGTCGACTTATGATTTTGTGTGTACAGGTGACAGAGGGTGAAGATAATCAGTGTCTGGAGAAAGAGATTTATTTGTAGGAATGTCATTAAGAGGAGGAGCATTCCTGCTGTATTTCTTTCTTTTTCAGTCTGCAGTCATTCAAGTTTATCAGTTTATCCCCATGATGATGCTCTTCTGAATCATACACGCAGCTAGCTGCTCATTGCTGGGAGGCAGATTACTTCACCCTCTCAAAGATAGCTGGCATTGTTTTCCCTATCATGGTCATTGTTGAGTTGGGTTTTGATGGCGGTAGACCTCCACCAAGGATGCTACATTTTTGCCCCTGTGTGTTAGTTGGTTTGTTTGTCAGCAGTATTACACATAAACCACTGAACAGATTTTCACAAAACTGTGGCAGATAGAACATGGACCTAGAAAGAATCTATTAAATATTGGCAAAAGGATGAATCCAGGGGATTTTATATGATGACCAAATGAAAAAAACTGGCATATTTAGGGGACTGATGTCTATATGGATTTGGCTTCAATCTGATAATATACCAACAATTGCACCCGATTAATAATTTATGTATATATTTATATATATATATATATATATATATATATATATATATATATATATTTAGAAGTTTTTCAAAATGAATTGTAGTCATTAGGATCTGACACGATATGAACATTTCAGGATTTTATTGAGAAACCTTACTCAAACATTGTTTATGTTTATAGTTTATTTTTTATTGTCATAGTGCTCATGTCACTCCATATTACTTTGAAAGAAAAGCACGACCCACTTGTACATGTCCCAGATTTGCAAAAGGCATAAGATAATCGAACCAAGGTTGAGTTCAATGCATTGGTTCCACCATTTTCCTGATATAACGAGCAAATCAACAATCCTCAAAAAATCTGAACATGCTGCATTAGTATGTATGATAGTGTAGGAATAGACACAAGGTCGAGTTTTGTAAGTGTAGGCGCAGTAAGCTGTAGCTTCAGCCTACACCTTCTCACTTTCTGCTGAGATGCATTGTTCTCTAATGTTGTGTTTTTCTTTCCTCTTATCCTTTGATTGTGTAATTATTCATGAATACACCAAATATGTTGTTAGCCAATGATGAACTATGGAGGTTTTAATTCCTGAGCAGCTGCGTGTTGGTACCAAAGCTCATGGTTCTCCTGCTAAACTATGCAATAAATAAATATTGGTTTGAATCCGGATAGGGGGGCAGATCCAGGAACTCTTTTCACCCTCTTTAACAAAGTGTTTTTCAACATGTTTATCGATTTCACATAGAACGATTCATGATTTTTTTTTTATATCAAATATATCTGCCATGTTTAGGGGACTGATATCTATGAGTGTTTGCAATGTGGTGCAGAGTCAGATAAGATATGGATCTAGTGAATTTAAATGTGGTTTCATAAGGGGACTGTTTGGCCTTAATTGTCAGAGGCAGTGCTCTCTGAGTTCTAGTCTTTGACATATTTGGTGCACAGGGGGAATCTTCCATTAGACAATACAAACAAGCGCACAGTGTCACATGTACGCCAAGATATTTGTTACTGTCACCTTTTGAAAGGGCAGGGGGTGTTGATGTGCTAATGGTTGTGGGTACTATGACGACTTGGGGTTTGTGTTACATTATTCTGTGCCGGGCTCTCAGCATCTCTGGAGACTCAGTGCCACAGTCACAGTGTCTCTGCAGCCATAATGTGATAAAGGGATATTAAGAACTCAATACACTGTAAGTGCCAGTGTTTGAGTAAAGATTGTAATAGCTGGCTCATTGATCAGAGTACTTTGTCTTCCTCCGTATTTTTATTCTGTGTCTTACCTGCAGCGTTCCTCCACTCATTTTGTTCCTCTCCTCTCCAGGGAGCAGCCAATCTTCACCACCAGGGCCCACGTCTTCCAAATCGACCCGACCACCAAGAAGAACTGGGTTCCTGCCAGCAAGCAGGCTGTCACTGTCTCCTATTTTTACGACAGCACACGCAACAGCTACCGCATTATCAGCGTGGATGGATCTAAGGTACGTGTTTGTGTCCTTACGCTGCGTCTGTGAACGTAGCACGATCTTAAGAGAATATTGGAAACATTTATCGGCTCTCAGGAGGAGAAGCTAACGTTGACGAAGCAAAGTCAGTTGGAATTGAACAAAAGGAAATTTAAATAACTTGATGTTATATTCGCTGCTTCTAGGACAGCATCAATCCGAGGCAACTTCATATTTCCTACACTGTCCTGCTTATGAAATTAAGGTCATCTAGAACTTCTTGGGTTCTTTAAGTGCTTTCTTTCATTCCACAGAATTTTTTTTGTGGAAATGTTCTGCGTCTCTACCTTGGATGGAATGCCTATAAAATGGGTCTGTTGGCCCCTATCATTAGACATACATTGGTTTTTGCAAGGGTTATAAATATGTTTATAGTTCAGCACACAACAGGAACAGTTCTCCTGTAGGTTGATATCAGAGTCATCACCTCCACAGAGCAGGCAAAAGCATCATGCCTGTTTAATTGGAGTTAAATTCAATTATCTGTAATTTACTGTAAACAGCCCACAGCTATCTCACTTGAGGGTCTATATTCTTTAAATAGTGGTCACACTGATCAGCTTTCCCTAGTTTGAATAAGGAACAGCTCGGTTGCAGAACATGCGATGAATGTGAAAAACTTTCAATTTAGAAAAAAAAGAATTGAGCAGGATGTTCAGATTGAATCATGCCTGTGATAACGGACACAATAGGAGATTGCAGATATCCTATATTCCCACCTTCGTCCTCCACTAACTGAAAGAGTAGATTGTGTTTCCATGGCGATCAGGATCTTCTCTGTGTGAGAAGTGGAGGAGAGGTATGAGGTATCCCTCTGCTGACAGGCAACCACCTTTCGCATGGTCCTAAATGGCTCGGATTACCTGCAGAGCCACTTCACACTTAGCAGGTTGCCAGTGGTTTAGAGCTTTACATGTTCACAGATTTGGTGAAGCTGTCCGTAGCTCTGTTTGGGTAAAGCACCCCCGCGGGGTTCCGTGTAGGATTACCAAGCCATCAGAATGGTTGGTCTCACAGGAACTCAACATGGATATATGTGTGTAGAATATTTTCACTGAGAGAGAAGATCCACTTATTACATTACATGGCATTTAGCTGACGCTCTTATCCAAAGCAACTTACAATTAGCATTAATTTGGGGCCTTTTTGGGAGGGGGGGGGGGGTTCAGCATCTTGCCCAAGGATACTTCAGCATAGGTTGGAAAATACTAGAATTCCCCTTTTTAAGGTTGGGTATCCATTAATGATAGTTGAGGTTATGGTTAGTGTCTAGGGATAACTGTAGAAAGACAAACATGTGTGTTTAAAATCTGCTAGCTCTGATTAACTTCGCTCCATTTGTGCGTTTGGCTCAAATGTAAAGTGAAATCTATCAAGACAATCAAAACCAATTGGTCCTGGTTTCAGAGCACTGCTGAGTCACACTCTGTTGGCTTCAAAACCCCTCTCCTTCCCACAGCTACAAACCAGAGACTCTAATCTGTTATATTATCAAGCAGCACTTGTCGAGCTACAACACTGACAAGCGCTGTAGAGGAGACTTGCGTCGTTTTAGCTTTTGGAATAATATTGGAAATCTCCTTTTATTTGAAATCATCAGTTTTTTAAGTGCTCCTGGTCCTCAAGGCCAGGTTTCCTCTGTCTGCTCACCCACTCTCTGTCACCCTCCCTGTCCTCCTGTCTCTCCACTCTCCTGTAACCTTGAGTAACAGAGCAGCATGTGTCATAGAGTGTCTGCAGGCGACAGCGGTATATGAGGAGAAAACATTTATGACATTTTATTAGTTTGAAAAGGGATGATCCCCTGCTCATTTATATTGTATCCCTGTTGTCTATATGAGCATAGAGGGGGGAATTGTTGAGTCATGAAAAATAAATGTTAAATATAGTCTTCTGCTTTGTACGCTAGCTGTGAGGGGGACAGGTCTGTCGAGAAGAATAGTCTGTGCTGCTGTGCACACTGACTGTGACAGACTGTCAGCTTATATTCGTCCACCCGTGATGGCCGGGCGACTCGCTGATGGTGATACAGCGAGTAGAGGAGCAGATCAGCACTTCTGACTCTCGCTCGTCCTGAATCGTGCCTCTCCTCATCAAAATTTCGTAGGAAATGCTACTAAAAGTAATGCACTAGAATTCGTATGGATTCCACTTAATCGTGAGTCAGGAGGCTGGGGACACGTGACCTATGCGCTTCTCTCTCTTCGTGAAAAAAAAAAAAAACATGGCAGAAATTCATCTAACCCTAACCCTAATATGAAAAATACATTCAATACAATGAACAAAGGTGTCTCTAACTTGGTCCAAAGTGAAACCTATGTTTGTATATAAAGCAAACATACATATTTTGACCATATCTGGCCATTAAATACCAATTAATAAATATTTGACAGATTTGATCCAGCTTGGACCTCAATGGGGTCTGAGAAAGTAAAACCCAGATGGCCTGTGCTTGGAGCAAGATGAAATGTAAACTTTGTCGTAGAACAAAAGCAAAGACATCATCGTAAAGGTCTGGACTTCGGGAGTAACATTATGTCATTGGAAAAAATTGTGGATAGCTCCTGCTCCTCAGAGATGACCTTTGAACATTGCACCTAAGTCAGTTTTGATTGCTTACAGGATGGAAACTAAATATGACAGACATGGTATGAACTGTTTTGGAAAGGTCTTGAACTCCACTACCATAATACAATGCAAACTTATGGGGGGTGCAGCTGAGTAGGGCCAGAACCTTGAAAAAACTAGATTTTCTAGTGTTTTTTCTCACACCAAAAAAACATAAAGAAGCATGCAAGGTTTCCGGTCGCATTCTCATATAATAGTGAAAACAAATTAGAACTACAAAAGATGGGAACAACACACACAGACATACGCGAACAGAGTGGAGCATTTCGTAGGATTCTCTACGAAAAGGTAGCGCTGTGAATTTCGTAGGATTCTCTACGAAAATTTGGACATAACTTTTAGTCGGTATCTTACAAATCGTTTCATGAGACCGCGTTCCACACAGCATAATATCAAGCACCATGAGAGCACAGTGAAGAGATATCTTGCTGCACTTTCTGAATTATTCCAAATGTGATAACTTTTATCTCTTCCCGTTTTGAATATTTACCCTGTTTTTCTTTGCCTCACAGCTAGGAATGCTAGGAATACGAATTTAAATTCATATAAGTGAGATTGATGATGTGTTTTTGGCTGCTCTGTTTATTCACTTTTTAACTTGTGCCATTTATATTAATTTTATCATCTTCTCTTACGTACAAAAAAACTAAGTATGCAATGCAAGGTATTATTCCACAACAAAAAATACCGGTCTCTGACTAAAAACTCCCACAGTTTAAATTTTGTGTCTTCCACCTCGGACACAAATGGAAGAGACCTGCAGAAAGGAACTGGAGGTTCTCTACGAGGAAAACGCTGCTCTGAATGTAACGGTGAACAGACTACTCTAAAAGCCAACTCTAAAAGCCAACTCTGAAGATGAGGTCCAACAGAAGGACAACCTCATACAGAGGGAGAAAGAGAAAACGCAAGCTTGACTCAATGCCCACTTCGACAGCCTGAGCGCCCTCACTGTGAAGGAGCTGAAGAGCTGTAAGGCCCAGTGTGATGCACTGCAGGCAGGTCACCACCTGGAAATTAGTCAGGTGGAAAAGACCTGCAGAAAGAAGCTGGGGGTTCTCCACGAAGAAAACGCTGCTCAGAACGAGATGGTTAACGGGCTTTCTACTCTTAAAGCCAAGTCTGAAGATGAGGTCCAACAGAAGGACAAACCCATACAGATGGAGAAAGAGAAAACCCAAGCTCGACTCAACGCCTACTTCCACTGCCGGAGCGCACTCAGTGGGATTTGGGCTCAGAGGGTGGACTGATTCTGGGTAGGACTGAGAGACGAGTGTGATCCTGTATGACTCATACGGGGAGAAAGTACGAAAGGAGACGTTTTGAAAACATATTTCTTACAATGAACTGTGTGAAGAAATCACTGATTCAGTAAATTACTGAGACCACAAGGAAACACACTTTAACATATGTCGACGTGTCGCCCTGGCCCGAGTACGGACGAACACTAATTTCTACTGGGGACATGCACATGCTGCAGTGTGCGTAGTGTTTTTTCTCTATTTTGAGATAGAGTTTTGGTGAATTACTACAATAAAGCTCAACTGTGCCCTTTATTGTATACTCAGCTGTCATGATGAGAGAATGCGTTGGGTTGATACAAGTCCCAAAACAAGTATTTATCAGGATTATGGTGCAATCACACCAAAGCTGCTATGAGCTACTGTGAAGCTCCCAACATAAGGAAATTCAGCCGATGGAAAGCATCACATGCTACTATTTTGTTAGAAAAAACAACAACCGGGAACATCAAATAATAAAATAAACCTATGTTATCTGAGGCATGATCTCTATTCATTAACTTCTTCCAATGGAAAGGCTGCTATTCACAAGCCCACGGTGAAGACTTGAGGCAGGAAGGCAGAAGCATCACTGAATTACCTGTTCACTCCGATGCACACTTTAAATACACCATCTATTCAGTCTTCAGATGGAATTACATGCCTGCAAAGACATGTGTAAAGGTCTCTGCTTATCTGTCCAGAAAAAGTTAGCATAGATACCCGAGGAGAAGACATGCACATCTTTCTAAATCACAATGTGTCAATGCCATTTTTTTAAACGTAATTCAACCAGAAATTCAAAATCAGTGTTGCACGTTCCAGAGTTTGTTGATCCAATATGTGACCGGTGCGATATTTGATTTTGTATTGTAGTCTTCATAAAGCAGGACTGCATTCACTACTACATCTAGCTCACGAAGTTATCAACTTGTAAAGACTATGATATTCGTGAGCTTTTGGTGATAATGGTTGATGTCCATGTGCTGTAAACAAAATGTGTGGAGAATCTCCTGCTACGTTTTTCAAATTTGAAGGGTAGAACCAATATTAATTTTCTTCTCTGGAGTTCATGTTTGAAAACGGTGATACAAACATGGGAGAGCATTTTTGGGTTTATGCAATTGTATTGATAGTTTATGGCTTTGAGAACTGGAAAACTCTGAAGTTTGTGATTTGATTGATCCTATTAAAATAGTGACGTACTTAAAAGTTATACACAAGTTCAGTATTATAGATGAATTTACTTTTCTTTTTCAGAATGAACACAACTTTTAGGAGTCCCTCAAGTTCTTGTCAAATGTGTATGATTATGTGAAATGGTGTCACAATTTCGCCAGAGCTCTTAAGCTTTTCAAAAAATGAGACATTTAAAGTTTTATCATTAAAAAAAATTAAAAATCTTCTACTACAAAAACCATTTATATTTATTTTATCTCTTCTCTTACAAGCAAAAAAAATAAGTATGCGCTGCAAGGTATTATTCCACAACAAAAAATACCATTCTCTGACTGAAAACTCCCACAGTTTAGATAATTGGTATTCAATTAAAAACTCAGAGGTCAGTTAGAGAATTTCCTCATGCAAGGTCCAAAACATCATAATGTCTCATAATTGTTGCTACAGAGAAATTTTCCTTTTGTGTCTTCCACCTCCTACACAAATGTTTCGATTTCTGCTGTGAAATTCTTATTCCCTGTTCTCACTTCAACTTCAACTGTTCAGCCCAACACTCCCTTCATGACAAACGGATGTCCTTATATGGATAAATAGAGGCGTGGCAGTATGCTAATTACATAGAGCAGACCCGCCCCTGTTTATGTAGAATCATTCTGATTCACAATTATATGCATGGTGGCGAGAACAAAGTCGTCTGGTGCGCACTTGTCATGAATCCGGCGGTGATTTTGTGCACGCACTTATTTCCTGCGTAGAGTACAAATATTTCTGAATACATATTAGTGAATGAGGCCCAATGTCTGTATGAAGTCAAAAATTAAATAAAATAAGGAACAATTCCATAGAATGGCTTAAATGTTTATTATTCAATTTCACATGGAACTGCAGGGTTCTTTTCTCGTTTCAAGTAAACTTAGGTTTGCATTTAAAAACTAAATAAAGAGCTTTTGAAAAAGACATCTTTAAAATAAAATTCTTGGTTTTATTTTGTAGTTTAAGTTTCCCACTTCTTCTTTTTCTTTCTATATTTTCACACATGAAAAATCAACAAATGTTAACAACTCAACAAGATATTACCTTATGTATTGTATCTATGAATATTATTTTCATAAAAGGAGACACTGTCATCTCTACTTTGTTCTATACCAGTAAAGGAAAGACCTATTTCTTTAATGTTTGTTTTCAGTCTTTGTATATTAAACATGTGAAAGTTTAAAGGGACACATTAGAGCGATTCCTTTGTTGTCGCCCTTTGAGTTCTAGAAGACTCTGCTTTATTCTCCTCCTTCAGTGTAGTTAGCTGTAACAATCTTCACAAGAGAAACAATTTCCACAAAACGACAACTTCCATAAAACAGATATGAATGACATGGAGATTGTCGAAGACCTCAAGAACGCACTCCTGAGCGCTCAAGCAGGGATGAAGACTCTTAAAGAAGAGCTAAGGAAAAATACATTGCTCATACAGAGGGAGACATCGGAAAACCAAGCTCGATCCAATGCTTACCTCGACTGCCGGAGGGCCCTTACAGAGACGGACAAGGAGATGAATATCTGCAAAAAAAGGGTGGAGGTTCTCAATATGGAAAATGCTGCTTTGAAGGAGATGTGGAACGGGCTGACCATTGAAAAAAGCAAGCTTGAAGATGAGGTTCAAAAGAAGGACAACGCCTACAAAGCTTGCCTGGGCACCCTCACTGAGAAGGAGAAGGAGCTGAAGAGCTGTAAGGCCCAGTGTGATGCACTGCAGGCAGGTCACAACCTGGAGCTGATGCATGTGAAAGAGACCTGCAGAAAGGAGCTGGAGGTTCTCCAGGAGGAAATCACTGCTCTGAACGAGACGGTGAACAGGCTGACTACTCTAAAAGCCAAGTTCTAAGATGAGGTCTGACAGAAGGAGAAAGGGATAACGCAAGCTCGAGTCGACGCCTAAAACAACAGCCTGAGCGCCCTCACTGTGAAGATGAGTGAGCTGATCATCTGTGAGGACAAATGTGATGCAGTGCAGGCAGGTCACAACCTGGAGCTGAGTTGGGTGGAAGAGACCTGGAGAAAGAAACTGGAGCCTTTTACACAAGTTATACAAAAGCTAAATATAATAGATTAAATTTACTTTTCTTTGTGAGTCCCTCAAGTTCTTTTCAAATGTGTATGATTTTGTGAAATGGTGTCACAATTTCGCCAGGGCTCTTTTGCTTTGCCTCTGATTGAACTTGACTGACTCTGCAGATTCCGCACAATCTGCAGACACATAATCAGCCGAGGAAGAAGTTTTCCCACTGACCCTCGGGCTGTTGGCCAGCCGAGCTCCACTCTGCTCCTCCTGTGCCACTTGATCCACAGGCCCAGCTCCTACCCCCCACAGCTGCCAGCGTCACTCACCCTCCCCCTGTCTCACCCTCCCACTCTCTCTGAGTCATACAGGCAGACATGCCAGCACACAGTCACATGGTCCTCAAAGACGAGGACGACCTGCTAATATTCACTTACAGATCATTACTTATGTTTACCTTTTTATACCTTAGTCGCGTTTTAAGTCTCGTCCTTGTGTTTAACTCCAGATCAGATATGTTCGGTGATGTAGTTAAATTCAGTGTCACAATATTGGGGTCACTTTCTAAAGGGAGAAGTTTTGAGGATAAAGTCAAAATATTACGTCAAAGTGATACTTTTAGGTAATTTATCGATGGACATCAGAAGTACAGCCTGTCGCCAGTGTTAAAATGAAGAATAAAGAGCATCTTGTTAACTTGGATCCACTCTGACTTGGAGGATGATGCTTCGTTAGCGGAGGAGGAAATGTTTGGTGGTGGTCGACTGAAGGTTATTGTTGGTCAAATCAATGTGATATTAAAATGTGTCTAATAGTTTCTCAAAAACTGAAAAAAACTGAAATTGAGATTGATCATTTTTCTTTTTCCTAATAATATAAATATAATCTTTATATCCCCATTTTATACAATAGACCCAATACTCTATCACTCTATATACTCTATATACTTTTTGAATCAACAAATAAAGGGCTTGTCCAAGAACAAAGATTTTCAGCTTATTGTCCAAACATCTTCAGTCTGAAAAAACCAGGAAGGCTGAATCACAAACTAATTTAGCTGCAACATGAGTCGTTTGAGCTGTACATTAATCTGAACTCCTCCTGTTAACCTCTCAAAACATATTATTCGTATTTATTATCATGACTTTGCTGCACTGGCCCAATTTCACCACAATGCTAATTAAAGTTGGATCTTATCTTATTTTTAAGCTGGTGTGATGAGCGCTGTTATATATTCACTCGGCTGCTCGACGTGTGAGTGTTGTTGTTCAGGCTTTGCCCGGGTTTTCCTTCGGGGGAAATTAGGTCACCTATGTTTTGAAGAAGCCTCCGGTGGGATGAGGATTTAAAAAAATATGATATCTGACACGTCTGTGAACTGCCAGTCTTTTTATAAACCCTTAACATCCAGCCTGAGTCTTTAATCTTTATTCCGATAAAAAAGGTCTTGTTTTTGAATGTGCAATGATTTCTCTCTCTAGGGGCCATTAGCATTCTTCTCAGTGACACTCCAATGAGTGTGTGTGTCATGATAGTGTGCTAATCTGCTCGTTCCTCTAGCCCAGTGTGTGTGTACAGTAAGGATGCTGTTTTAACACCACAGCCAATGAAAAGATTGAGAAGGAGACATGGAGGCGTAGAAAAGGACACGAGTCTGTCATCAAGTTGGATTCTCCAGTCCTGTGTGCAGAGCCATGTTGCTATGAAACAAGAGCTGCACTGTTATTAAACTGTCCTCTGCTGTTTCTCGATTGTTGGTAATTTGCATGTGCTGTTTTGAGATCTCATACGTTGGAAGTGAAATGAGTTTGGTTTATCTGCACATCCAGCTTTTCTTATGGGATTAGATTTGTCTGTAATTGCAGCAAACAAACCCGAATCAGCCACACACAAATCAGCAGCGTCTGGTGAGGCTGAGGCTGTGTTTTAAAAATCGGTTGCTTTCTGCCGTCACTGTCTCATGCTCTAGTTACAATTTTAGACTGCAGCAAATGTTTTCTGACAGCTGATTTACTGCATATCTGCAACAGGTGAATGTGTACTGTAGCAGACAGGGAGACTGTAACTTGACTACTAAGAGGTTAGTCGCCACCGCACAGTCTGTGTGTCAGTGTTTCACTTATTTATTATTTTTTTCCCTCATCAAATCTTCCTTTTGTAATCGTACTTCAAAATACTGAGCGCAGGATGTTTTCCATACTCAGTGTCCTCCTTCCACCTCTCACATGAACGGCTTGAACATAGACATTTTTAATAGTCAACTTTATTAGCGCTGCTGAGTGAGTTTTGCCTGTTTTTGAACATGCGATCAGGATCCACAAATTCCAGCCTCACAATATCTCGCAATGTTAAAGAATAAAAAATGTAATGACTTCTTTCTCGTCTCGTGCCACGTCCTAAAAATATGCTGGAACCCTACGCAAGTGTGTTGATTACCAGCGTGACTTGAAATTAATGATCATAATGAATTTGTCGTCTTTTAAACAGGTGATCATCAACAGCACCATCACACCCAACATGACGTTCACCAAGACATCGCAGAAGTTCGGCCAATGGGCCGACAGCAGGGCCAACACGGTGTTTGGACTGGGCTTCGCCTCTGAGCAGCAGCTGAGCAAGGTGAGAGGAGACGCTCCTGCTGCAGGACATTAAGTCCCATCGCTCAGAGACAAGCCGATTTATGTTCTGCTACTGAAACTCAAGCGTGACAGTGCGCAGTTGGTTATTAACTGAGCATCGGATGCAGAATAGATGCCATCAGAAAAATGATTCTCAAATCCTCACTGTCAGTATATGGAGCCAATTATTTCTGTGACACATCCGCTTGTTCTGTAACTCACGATCAAAGCTCTGTCTGATATTTCCAGTTTGCTGAGAAGTTCCAGGAGGTAAAAGAAGCGGCCAAGCTGGCGAGGGATAAATCTCAAGAGAAGGTGGACACGCTGAGTAATCACTCCCAGGTAAATCCCATCTCTCTGCTGTCTGAAGTTTTGATCGAGTACAACTCTTTTACTGTCCAACTCTTCCTCTACAGCGGCCGTGGTCATCTACGGAGACGTAAATGGCCGCACTGCAGTTCAATAAACTTTCCTTTACAAGCACTAAAGACTTCAAAGTCTTTAGAAACCATCATGAACTAGGTCCTTAGAAGAGTGCATGCCTCCGCCAAGGCCCAACAGTTCCCTTAAATAAAGTACTAAATCTATATAAAAAAATGTATTCCATCATAATCCACGTACAGTCTTGCATACCACATCCTTTCACCAAGTTTCATAGTAATCGTGCAGTCGTTTTTGTGTAATTTTGCTTTAAAAACAACACAAATGGACGAGGGTGTAAACATTGCGGTCATGAAAAGTCCAATGTCATCCTTAGTATCTGACAGGCAACACAGCAATTAAGATAAGAAAGCAAACAGGGTTTATATTTACATGATTGATAATAGATCTATGAGTTTCTCAGTTCTACATCCACAATGTGATATGTTTAACTCTGTCAGTAAGTGAACAGCGTTGAATCAAGGTCGATCCAGAAGTCGCGGCTCAGGATTTGGCCGTCAGTTCTGCTCTCGGCCTGCGCTGACCTATGTTGGCAGGAATCCGACTCAGCTCTGAGACACACAAAGCTGTTGGGCCATATGACACGATAAATACTGGCAACAGTTTTCCATCACCACTTTGCTGTCATAGCTGACATGTCTAAGTTGTTGACAGTGATTCACTGAGAGAAGCGCAGCGCACTCAGAAGCCAGAGCCCCTCAGACCTTTCAGAAAGCTCCAGGTGAGCTTCAATCAAAACCTATGACATAACAAGCGTCACCCACTGTCTATCTGCAGGAGTCTGGCCCTGACACGCCCTCCTCCAACCAGGCGTCCAGCATCAATGGGACAGATGATGAGAAATTCTTTCATGTGGGTCCAGAGGACGCCGTGCTGCAGACCGAGAACGATCAGCTGAAGAGTGCAGTAGAGCAGAGGTAAGGCCGCACTTCATGGAAAACGACAACAGACAAATTAATTAAAACATGCACGCACTTTAGTTTGCAGGTAACAATTGGAAGTTTGTCTGTGCAGCAGAAAGAGAAAATACTCAGGTGTTGAGAATGTGGTTATTTGAAGTTAAGCTGAATGGAGACCGTGAACCTTCCACCAACTCTGCACTGTGATTGTGAGAAGTAACTGTATGACTCTTACCCGGTCACAAAGCTCTGTTGGATTCAAATGAAATCCACATGAATTGTTTTTTATCCTGGGGCCATCATCACAATTACTGAGGAAATGTCAGGGATCTAAAAGTATCTGCTTGACACAGGTTTTATTGAAGCATGTGGTTCAGTAATTTTACATTTAAATGCATATTGTTAAATTCACTGAGTCATCCAAACAGTACAAAATCGAGTGTATTAATCCTGAAGGTGCCTCGTATCTTTTTATTGGCTATTGGGGACGAGGAGGAGGAGGATTTTGAATTGGATGCAATGAGTGACCGGGAGCTAGTCAAGGTTCTGGAGGCCCGGGGTTGGGCACATGAGCAGGTGTGGGTGAGCAGATCCAATCCAAACAGTGGTTCTGCTCCACTATTCAGCTTTGTGGCCTTTATAATCCAGATGTCGAGTGTATAAATCTGTAACTGCATGAAGCACCAGATGTAGTTTCAGATTAAAAATACCCCAGGGCCTCACAGTAAAGGAAAACTGCAGAGAGTAAATTTAGCCAAAATTAGAACTGGAAAGCAGAAACTGGCGGATTTGATCCAGATGGGATGAAAGGCCAAAGACCAATTAGCAGAAATTCCACAGACAAGAAAATTAAAATGTAATGACCATCTGCTTGAGTGGTGTGAGCTATTCTACACACAAGTAGTTTTCAGTCAATTCTGCTTAGATTATAGGAGCTGATCTAATGTAATACTGTACAAGCATATTTCATTTCCTTCAAGGTTTATGTATTAAGATTATCTAACATTCTTAAGAAGATAATGTCACCTGGAACCGATAACATGGAGACTGAAGTTTTCAATTGCAAATGATTAATAGATTTATACTTGGTCAGTTGGTTTCTCTTCTCTTATTTCCTGATTGTCTGATTCAAATAGTTGTCGATTATGGAACTCCTTTACTCTTTATTTTTGTGTTGTTAATGTTATCTCTTTATATAGAAATTGATATTTGTGTGTGTGCTTAATAGACATTAACATCTATAATTTTCCGCCCCCTTTCCTGGCCTTTCTTACGTATCTACCTCATTTATATTCACATTTATAAAAAGTTCACGTTTATAAAAAATAATGTAAATGGTTGTAAAACCACATAATTCAAAACTCTATATATATTCCCAGCCATGTTTCTAACTTCAATGGTTGAGCTTATGAAATCTAGTTCGCTCCATCGCTGCTCTGTTGTCGCTCGACCTGTTTTCTTGCCTTCACAAGGCTTTGGGATTTTCTTTCGTTGACTTGTGTCCCAGCAGTGAAACAGCAGAGCGCTGCAGAATGCTGCTGTGCTCGTCCGTCCACATTTGATGGAGAGTTGCGCACTTCAACTCAGCCATGCATAAGGAAGGGGGGCCAGTGATGCATGCTAAATATACATCAAAACCTCTCCAGCTATACTGATAAGACAGAAACAAACTCTGTGGTAGGAAAAGACAACAAACTCTGTGTTAGGTATCAGCGCAGTGAGTCATTAGACCTTTGAGCCATTTCTCACTCATTTCCTCTTTAATAGTCTAAATCTGTCTTGACTGTGTGATGTACATCACATCTAATTAAATAGTTATGACTGTGAGGAGTTCGTTGCATTATGTGTCACGTCAGTGGGCACAGGCTGCAGGCGCTTCAGCACTAACCTATCTACATTTTGCTTCCATTAATAACCCTCCATCTGGATCTCTCGGTTTGTGACAGCAACACCAACGCCAAAAAGTGGGAAACAGAGCTGCAGACTTTGAGAGAGAATAATGCCAGGCTGGTGGACGCACTCCAGGAGTCTTCGGCTAATGTGGAGAGCTGGAAGAAACAACTCAGTACCTGCAAGGAGGAGAGCGACACGCTCAGGGAAAAGGTACAGTCATGCACTCCCTCAGGGAAATCAAATGACGTACACAGCCCCATCGATCCTGCAGGTGGAGAAGGTGACAGGGTAGAAACACGGTTGTCTTTTTTATAAAAAGGGACGAACCTACACCACACACAGTTAGTGAGGCTAATCACTTAAAACCTGTGTATAGTGGGACGATTAATCGCTCATCAAATTGTGATGTGTCTCATGCAAGTTTGTGCAAAGAGTGCTGTTCATCTTTTGAGCTTGTGGTTCCTGCACCACAGTCTCAGCTGCACGTTCACTATAAATAGAATCATTTTAGTTTCATAATCAATGTGGGCTGTTTCTGCAGCTGGACTGGTGCTGCAAAGATACTCACCATTTTGTAACTGTTTTTTTTTTTCTTTTCTAATTGTCAATTTGCAAGATGACACCACTCATAAGATAGAGATTATATCTCTGGCCCAGAGAGCTCAACACACAGCAACATAATAAACCACATGCAAATGGAGAGAATACAACACAACCACATACAACACAATAGAAGTGTTTTCAGAACACACTAAGACGTGATGGACGCGGCTGGGACACGCTCGTTGTTTCTACTTTTTAGTGTCCCCTTGAAACTCCTTTGTTGTGTATATTTATTTGAGAGTATTTGTTTTTGTTGAGAGTATTTTTTTGTATCGGTAGTATTGTGTTTTATTTGATTTTTAGATGTTTTCTCTCTTTTACACCTTTTCTTAAATTGAAGTGCATTGAGCTCTCGCTGCAGATTATCCAGGATTTTGCGATTCATATGAATGACTGACATTTTTAAATATTGTCCCTGTGTCTTTTTCCCAATGTATTCAGATTGCCGTATTAGAATCCCAGTGTAACGAAGCCAATCAGGAGAAGCAGCAAAACGCCCAACTGGGTGTACGAGTGCAGGAGCTGGAGGCGGAGCTCCAGGACAAAGAGCAGGTGAGGAGTCACAGTTATCTTCAAACAACAGTGTGTGTGTGAATCCACTTAGTCTCCTTCATAATAGAAATGTCAGGTTCAGCTCTCTGACCCCCCCCCCCCCCCGCCCCCAATGTTTCAAATTCACTTTCTCCACATTTCTCTTCACCTCTGCTTCTCAGGTAGCGCTGCTCTCCCTCAGGAGGTGATAACACCTCAGTAGGAAGTGAGAGGTTTTTGGTGGTAGCTTGGTTTTCCTATGGATCGGTCTTGTTGTTTTGGATACCCAGCAACACTCAGACCTTCTATACTCACCTGCTGTTTACTTTTTTCCCTGTGCTACTTATTTTCAGTGATTTTCTTGATATTTGTTCCGTTTCGGTTGCAATGAACTTCACTCTAAATATAGTCGAACTGTAAAATTCATGCACTGACTTTGACTTTTGTTAGATCAGTGGGGAATTTGGGCATAAACAGTATTAGCTGCATCGCCCTTATGTCCCCTGCATCAAGCATCTATAATCCAAACTAGCCGACTGTGGGCTCACCGGAGTCCAGTGGTGCAGTTCTTTCTAATGAGGATGAGCTCTGCATGGCCACGCACTCCTTTGACCTTTGCTACTTGCTGGTTAAAAGCAGTTTCTGTCTGCAGCCTAATCAGTAGGACAGATGTTGGCCAATCTCTGAGAGTCCCGCTGCCTTTTCCATAGTGACTCTGTCGCTATCACTGCCATGAAAGAGACACAGTCAGTCACGTGTGAAGAAACAAAACACATCAAAAACAATTAAAAAAAACTAAAGGAAACGTGTATCAGTTAATGTTTAATAGTTAAACTATATATATATGTTAAACTTTGATCACATGTTTTCTATATTGTTGTCCAGTTAAAGTAGCAGATTCTGGTTGTTGTTTTTATGGCTTTCTTTCACGTTACAAGATAGGAGTTTTGGAGAGTTTCCCCAGTTTCTCAGGAAACATCTTGATAAAACCAAAATCCGACAGCCTTTCTGGAGCTATTCCAGATTTTCTTTCTATTATCAAAGAGATGCTCAATGGAGAGTCTGTGACAGTTTCCCAAAGCTTGAGGGGACATCTGATGTGTGGAAGCTTTTCCTGATCAACTAATCGTTGAAGCTCTTATTCATTTTTTTCGTTGGGAATTACAATCCCACTGAAACACACATGAACACTTAATCCCCCGCAGGAGCAGGAACAAGCAACAACTTTATACATGAAAAGTGATCGATCCTAAAACAAGTTTTCATTTATTGTCACTTAATTTGAATCTATCAGTGCTTATCACAGTGTTTCAAAAATATTTATCATTATGACCCGTTCAGATTCCCTGAGGTAACTAATGTGTGAGAGAGTCGTATTGACCAGTTTCGAGAGTGGTTGTTTGTATATTACCGAACACCAGGAGGATCTAATTGAAAAAGACTAAAAGCAAAGAATCGCGTCCTTCTGGGGGCTGCTGAGTCTCCACAGAGCATCAGCCACGAAGCTGTGAGCGCTGACCGGAGGGGGGGAGCAGGAAGTCTCATTGTTAGCAGAGCACTGATACGACAGACGGCCCACAGAGGTTCGTCTGTCGAGTGACTCAGCCTCTTCTGGAAACGCACACGGACACAACTCCTCCAAATTTAAAAACGTGACCCAGCCGGCCGTGAACTCACAGAACGAAGCTGCTGCAGGTGTGTGAAGAGAATCAAGTGGTAACGGATGTAATGTAACTGAATCTGATGCTTTTGGTTTGGGCAAAAGAAAGAGTTGAGGCTTTATATTCACTTTCCATTCTTGTCTATTGTTTACTTTAATTTTCATTGGCCCTTGCTTACTTTATTATTAACCCCATCTCTACGTCAAGTCCCCTCAGTCCCTTCATATTCAATCAAACTGCCCTGAATGTCACACACTCACAGATATCAGTCCCCTAAACATGCTTGTTTTCTTCAAAATCCAGATTCTGAGAACTTTCTGATTCAGTTGATCAATTTGTCAGTTTTATATTTTATTGACACAAAGTTCTTGTCATATATAGTTAATTTAATCATTCCTAATATGTCGAGCCGTTTTAATTCACCTGTATTTATGTTTGACGTCTAAAGAAAACATCGTAGAAAGAACGATCCGATGTGATTTGTCATGTTGTGTTTTTCGGAACAGGAGCTGGAGAACCTGAGGAAGCAGGCGGAGATCATCCCTCAGCTCATGGCAGAGTGCGAGAGCATCACTGAGAAACTGCAGGTATGTTCAAAGCACGCAGACAATCCACATTTCTCTCTGGTGAGATCCACAGCAGAGCATTAAAGCACAGAGCGGAACAGACCCGGAGCCTAGAGCCCGCAGGAGGACGTGATGACACCACTGTCACATGAAGGTAGAGCCAGCGTTCCTTTTCATGGCTGTGCCCGGGGGCTGGTGACACAACATTCCTATCACGTGTCTCACTAACGCACATTGTGGTGACTGTATCTATTAGTAAAGGTCCACCCCTGTACAATGCTGAGTGGATTATTGCCTCTGTGAAAAGGTTTTCATTTCCTCGTGACGCAGAGATGCTACATCTCTGTCGCGGCTCATTAGGTTTCGAGCGACGCAGATTTCATCTGTTTTGCTGACGAAGAAAAAAAATCATCTGAAGTTTGTTTTGCTCTGCCGACGGCTCCGGTGAACAAGTCTCACAGTTTGACTTTAGGTGTATGAGATATGTCTGTGACACGTGGGCGTGAGAATCTATTGATGCCAAGAATCCTTGAACACGATGGATTCCCGCCCATCTCCTCCCATCTCCCCCGTAACAAAGAGCTCCTGTTCTTCAAGGATGATTCCTCATTGTGTAACGTTTCAGTGAAACCACACAAGTGCCAATCCCAGTGAATGACTGTGCACCCCATTAGTGCCAAGTCTGTCATGAAGTGCATCGACAGTGACGCTCATCTCGCCCCGTTCTGACTGACTCTGAGCAAGATGGTATCATCCGAGCTGTCATGCATGTGCTGCCTTTCAAGCTGGGCAGGACGGGCGGGCGGGGGGGGGGGGGGGGGGGGTAATAAAACCAACAGTGGCATGCCTGAAGTTCTTGTGCTTCACAAAGCTCGGATGAATGACAGCGTGAACAGAACCGGCTGCAGCAGGAGTTTATGCAACCAGCTGTCTGAGCTGAGGAGAAGCACAGAGAACCGGATTTCTGACAATATCAAGAGGCCCGACACCAGAACTGAGCCAGAGTCAGTTTTACATGTCCTTTTTAAAGTTAGAAGTCAAGAAAATAGTTTAAATGACAGTTCTTCCCGCAGTTAGAATTTTTAAGCAACATCGCCCCCCCCCACACCCCACCTCAGCTGGTGGTGCCCGCTCGCCTCTATTTAGAGACGGCGGCACATGTGGAGCTCAGGTTTCCGACGTCAGCTGGACGACACAGTCACGCAGGCACATCACCTTTTTAGCACTCCTATTTTAAACCCCTCCCTTCCGTGGCATCTTTGGTATTAACATGTCACTTGTGTCGCCTGCAAGTCTGGATATGTTTCTTTATCTCCCCCCCCCCCCCCCCCTACACACACACACACACACACACACACACACACACACACATGAAAAAATATCGTTCCTCTCTTGACATTTTATTTTCTTGCTGCACTTTGATAGAACTTGATCATTTTTTTAATCGAAATGCTCAAACCAAGTGAAATGCATAAATCATTTTGTCTGTGAGAGGCTGTTTGTAAAAGAAAACTTTCTTTCTTTTGGCATCCCTGCTGAGATCAAGGCAAAAGATCTTAGCTGTTCTACAAGATTTAGATTTTAATATCCCTGAATCCACCATTTGATTTATTTTGTGCACTGTAATCACTTTCCTCCCCCCCCAATGTGTGTCCACAGGCTGCAGAGACGAGGAACAAGGAGCTGGAGGGCCGGATAGAGGGTCTGCAGCTGGACATAGACGACAGTCGACAGAAGCAGGGCAACATGAAGGGCGAGCTGAAGAAGTTCATGGATATTCTGGACGGAAAGATCGACGAGCTGCACGAGGTCCGGCAGGGGCTCTCCAAGCTCGGCGTCGATAATTGAGAAAATGTGGCACGGAGCTGAAAGGGTCAGAGGTCAGGTACGAATGAGTCACTACAGTACGTCTTCAGGCCAGAAACTATGTGGCACCTCCTCCCCCCCCACCCCCAAAGGTGACGTCCACTCAGACGCTATCAGCTTTGGCTTCTAATAAACACTCCCATGTGAGAGAGAGACTGGCCGAGTGGAAGGAGGGGGGGCCGGCTTGCTCCAACAAATGGCTCCATTTTGTGTGCTGGCAGAAACTCAATCAAGAGTCACACTTACTTATCTGTTTCTTTGGGGGGGTGGGGTGTGGGGGGGGGCATGGCTTTAAGAAGCTGGTGGAGGGTTCTTCGACTCTTAGGGCAGCAGAGGGGACTTAAAGGGCTAAAACGTGACAGTGTTCAGTGTCACTGGTGTAATAATTGGTATTAATCCCTGTGCCCCCCCCCCCCCCCCCCCCCCCCCCAAGAATTAGACATGAAATCTTTCTACAGACTGTCTGTTGCCTCTCGTCTATCTCAGGTGTGTTGGAAGACAAATTGTACTCACGAGATGATATGCACATATATAAATATACATATATATATATATATATAAATACACAATGGCCGTGACACAAAGTGCCTCTAGGTGGGTGTAGATCCGCCTGGCGAGGAGAAATGGCCAAAGTGATGACCATCACCATAATAATAACTTTATGATTCATGTGAGGAAAACCAAACCTCACGACTACAATGAGATGAAAAGCGCAGGCAGACGCGCCCCCCCCCCACCCCGAGGACGTTAATGGACATTAATCTGTTCATTAATGAAAACAAACGACAAAACAGGTGTTTGCACAGAACTCTGGTCTGAGCAGCAGGAATTCATCATGTTTTCATCAAGAGGGAAATCTGTCTAGTTTCAGGATCCCCGTCCTGCCGTGAGTGTAGTGTAGTGTTTAAAGGACTTTGTGTGTGCAAGTGTATTGTTGTCCGTTTGTAGAGCAAAGATCTTTGTCTCCAAGGTTGTTGATGTGCTTCCTACACACTGGTTTTTGTTATGGTGGTGGTTATATCTGGGTGAGGGGGCTTGGTGGTGTTGACTGGGTGAACACTTAGACGGCGGGGGGGGCTTTTCACTAAACCCCCGTCGAGGTTTTTGTTTTACGTATTTATTTATTTTTGGTGCCTCTCTGCAACTAGTGTTTCTAGAACATACCAAGTAAATCAGCGTCAACTAAATCTCCACATATGTACAATATTATGTGAAATATACCAAACTGTCAGGATCCAGAGGTTTTTACAGTGGAGGGGTCGAGTGTCACAGCTGCTTCTGGGACGTTCATCTTGAAACACGGTGCGCTTGAGATCAAAAGCACAAGTTGTGTGGACATATTTAATACTGGGTAATACTATGATGTTTTTGTTTGTTTCTGAGATATTTACAAAGGGACTTTTTGCTTATTTCTCTCTGTTTGACTTTACTGTTCCTAACTCACCAGAACCCGGACGACACAACGTATGATCCTTCCTTTCTGAACCAATGCCTCTTGTGCACTTTTGTGACTCCTGTTCAATATTGTACAATAGAACTGACAATTGTTAAAATCTAGTTTAATTACAATGCTGCCGTGTGTGTGTGAGTTATTTCTTTTTATTAGGAATTATGTTTATCAGTCAATATCTCAAGAACTGGTACAAACATTCTCTTGAACTCAGCGATGAACTGATTAGATTTTGTTGATTAAAAGGTCACAGGGGGTCTTGTATAAACCCTTTTATCAGATTAACATGTAACATGTCAAACAAATCTCCAAGACTCAGATTAATTGATGAGGTCAAATGTCAAGGTCACGGTGGAACATGATATCTCAACTCTGTGTTTTTTATAAGACTGATGAGAATTCAGTGGTCGAAAGTCACTGTGTCCGAAACAATCATTTATATACTGAACCTGCAGCGGTTGGTGAAGGAATAAAACCACAGGGCCGTAGTTCCGGTTCTTTTGAGTTCTAGTCTCGGCCACAGTTTGACACGAGCTCCGCAGAGAGGAGATGGGTGGTTTCCTCTAAGTCCCATTTAGCTGCCAATCATTATTGTAGGAAACTGAGAATTTGTTCAAGCTGACAAATAAGCTGCCTGACAAGGTGACAGTCTTCGGGCGTTCTTTCCCTGGATGAGAAGCTAAGTGAGGTGGAATGAACCAGCGGCGCCAGAGCTGCGTCCCGTCGAGCCTGAAGTACAGAAGCTCCACCAGCGCACGTCTTCGCCTCTGATGTTGATTTGCATAGCACTAAATATAGCTGTAATCCTCACAGAGACGCACAGAACCAGAGCCAACGAGGTGGGACTTAATCACAGAGGCTGACGCGGATCAGTTTTAGTAAGATTGAAACAAACGAGTCGATATGAGCTTGTTTGAAGGATGGAGAAACTCCTCAACTCCAACGTTCTCAGAACAATGAGCATTTCATTTTCACCGTCAGGGACCATCTGTGTGGCGCAAGGAAATTAATCAATGGGCTTTAGACTGATTATTGGTTAATTGGCCAATTAAGTGAGTTTGATTGAAAATTAACTGTAATTGCAAAAAAAAGTCCATCCTCAGAAAAGGTCTCCAGGGTTAATGTGATGTTTTTTTTCCAAATTCAGCAGAATCCAAAGACATTTACTGTGAATATCAACAAAAACCAGAGACACAGAAAGTTCCAGCTTTTAAAATCACAGATCAATTATGAAAATCAGTGGTAATTCATTTTGAGCATAGTCTCTGTTTCCAGCTTCTTTAATTAGTTGATTAATACATTGGTACATACATCCATCATTTTTGAGTAAGGCTTTTCTAAGACTGATCTAAAAATATAAAGTAAGAAAATAAATATTTTCCATAAAACATAAATGCTCATCTTTTCCTTATTGTTTATTCTGTAAATAGTTTTCTAATCAGTGTGTATTGGTCACTCAACACTGATAGTGACGTCTGTGAAAGTCTCATAATGGCTGATATGTATTGATCACCTGATTGGTCGGGCTCGGCTCTATTATATAGTGAACAATTTCAGTGTCTTGTTTGACTCAAACAACAGAAAAGTCAATGTGTTTCCCTTTTATATCATAAATTATAAATGTATTAAATGAAAACTATTAGTGAAGCGATCATTTACATAATCTGTGTCTGGCTTTAATCAATTATTAATCTCACTCAAATGGCAGCGGTGCAGCATTTCTCTCTCTCTCTCCTTCTTTCAGCCACACTCATTGTGTGACTGGTGATGAGTGGGCGAGTTGGTGAAACATCATTAAGAGACTATGCTGCTCTGTACATGTGTCAGAGAGAGAGGGAGAGGGAGAGAGGGAGGGAGAGGGAGAGAGAGAGAGAGGGAGAGCGAGGGAGAGAGAGAGATGACACTGCAGGCCACTACCACCGAGGCTCCCTGTTACCATAGTAACTGACTGCGGAATTTCATGTTGTCGCTCGACAGGTTTGTTTAAAGAGACGTGTGTGTGTGTGTGTGTGTGTGTGTGTGTGTGTGTGTGTGTGTGTGTGTGTCTTCCCCAAGGTGCATGAACCGTCCTCCGTCTGAATCACCTGGATGTTACCCATTGATTACTCTCCCCCCCCCCCCCCCCCCAACAAGAAGCAGGGAGGACGTGTGCACACAGGAGCGGCCGCATCTTCCTCTGTTCTCCAAGTGCACACAGTGGAGCTGAGGTCTGATCTGAGGTCTGATCTGAAGTCTGATCTGAGGTCTGATCTGAGGTCTGATCTGAAGTCTGATCTGAGGTCTGAGCTGTCACTGCAGGAGACACGTGTGAGAGCGACGCTGCAAAGGACAGATGTGACAATATGAGTCACAGCACGTGGGCACAGTCACCGGAGTTCACAGGTGGAAGAGGCACATCCCCCCCCCCCCCCCCCCCCCCCCGGATGATGTGACCCGCTGAGAGATGAGGGGTCGTGTGGGCAGTGGAGATCAGGGAACATCAAAGACGACACGTTAATGAATGAAAAAGGAAATTCAAGTTCATGATCTTTCGTGTCTTGGTTTATTATTCAAACTCATCAGAACAAGTGGGTTTCAGCCTCGGCCGTCATTCACCCGGAGTCGGTCTGCGACACGCCGGAGGAAGTTTCATGTCTTTGCAGAATCACAAGTTTCAAATCTAAGTGCAGCGATCATATTGTCATTTCCTCTTTCACCTACTTGACGCTGTTAACTGTTCAGTGTTGTATCTTGTGCGTGATACAGAAAGATGTTTCAAAACGTGTCTCCACTTCCTCCTGCTACCAGGAAATGAAGCTAAAACACAAACACTGACATCTTCCACATTTGGTGTGTGATCGTCAATCACACCTGTCAATCATAACAATTCATCCTGTCATTAAAAACAAACTTAGCAGAAAAACACTTGAACAAACAGTGTGATAAGAACTACAGTAAATGACAGAAACCGAAGAAAAAAAAATGTTGACGTGTATTTGGACTTTGTTAAGGCCATGTCCCGGAGTCGGGGTTGATGACCTATACTGCAGCCAGCCACCAGAGGGCGATTGAGACTTTTTGGCTTCACCTTTTAGGAGCGGTCACGTCGTCCATCTTTATTTACAGTCTGTGGTGATACAGTAGAACCTGGTCCGGTAAGTCACAGGTTCAAAGTCAATAAGGTCAACAACCTGTTGAGGACGTATCTGTCACTAAAAACATGTCTAAGCATCATCTCTCAATCTGTTCTGGCATCAGAGAGGAAGAAATAACAGATCATGTACAAATTACAATGAAATAAAACTGAAAATATTCATTCGGTTCTTACACAAAAAGAAAAACAGGGATAAGTGCATCAAACAGACTCGAGTACAAACAATAACAGACTTTTAGACATTTGGGCTGTAAATAACTATCACTTCACAACAATACTCTTCTATTGTTTAGTCATAAAATGCAAAGAATAGATAAAAAGCCAGTCAGACGTAGCCCTTGTTGTGGTAAAGTTTAAATCAACAAAACAATTGTTCGGATTTAATTACATTCAAAGTAACGAGTTTAGACTCAGCGACGAGAGACGACTGAGTTTATGTGATAGTGGAGTCGAGGGCGATGGTGTGTTTATCTCTGCCTGCAGCACAGACCTCCCCTGCTGTGATACAGTCTCACAAAAGGCCTTCACACACTGCGCCGGGAGACACACAATCATTTCACACACCGCACCGCCGCCTGGTTTTTCTCCTTAACGAGCGTTGAAGCTCAACACCTCATTCGCACAGTTTGAGATTTCTGCAAACCAACTGCTTTATGGGAGATTAAATTCTGATTGGCTTCCGGTTTAAGCCGTTTTAAAATCTCAGAGCGGTTCTAAAAAGACAAATGCAAATAAAACTTCAACAGACATCTGTGTTCAGGCCAGAAGAATTAAAAAGAAAGTTTAAAGAAAAGTCAAACTTTTAGTTCACACACAAAACGTGACGTGACGCGAGCGCAGCCAGGAAATCAGGTTAAAGTGACCGGAACAATCCGGATTCATGATCTGACATCATCGATTAATAACTAAATAAATGTGTTCGCCAGTTTGTACGAAGCGCCACAAAGTGGACGAGCCCCCCACACACACACACTCACTCACACACTCCCACAGACAGGAGAGAAGATCTTCCCCCAGATTATGACACAGTGCAGTGTTTTAACTTCATTGTTGCAGAAGAAGCGACGCCCCCTTTATCATGGAGCATAAATAATAATAATAATATAATTCAGGAGGTTTTCATAAAGATGAAAATTTGGCCGCGACACAAGATGGATAAACAGAATCAGTGAGAGAAGAGCTTCATCCGTTCAGACATGATATTAACATCCTGACTGATCTGATCACTAGGTGTCAGCTTTAAGTTCAGATCTCAGATCAGTCCTGGGCCACATATGAAGAACCAACTACTCACATCACGTCCTCTGACCTTCAACAGTCTCACAACAAATCAAACGTATGTCTACACTTCTCAGTGATGACGCACCACACAATCAACACAAACCATCACATAATTATTGATTCAAATCAAATCTTTCTTCACAGCAGAGCTGCACATTCATTAATTTAGCCCCTCCCTCCCTCCCTCCCTCCTCTCTCTCATATGTTAATTTGCATATAGAGCGTGGAAGTGATCACAGGAGGTGTTTTCATCTCAGGTGTGAACAAACCACCAGAACGTCCACTTGTGATCAGATCTGTGAGGACGGATGTTAACACCAGGTCTGAACAGGGCCAGTGTGTCTGTCTTTATGTGTGTGTATGTGTGTGTGTATGTGTGTTCTCAGCTGTCCCATTCTATACTCTGTGTGTCCTCTTCTCTGTCGTCCTCATCGGAGTCGGCTGCTACATTCTTCATCCTCATCATGGCGGCTTTGATGCTGCGCTCCAGCTCGTTGTCTCCGCTGCTCGGGGCCTCAGCACGTGAAGGATCCACCTGCAGCAGGACAAGAGGCCAGTTAATCCAGGTTTCACTCCTGTCACATGTTGGTGGCTCTCTGCCGTGTTCACCAAACAAAGTGTTTTAGCAGTAAACAAACATTGGTCAGTATGGGTCTGTTTGGTTTATCAGATTTGCTCTGGGCTGTGCTCCCTGTTCTCACCTTCTTCAGGGTGACGCCGTGTCGGATGGCCAACATCAGACTGTTCCTCGGGTCATCAGCAGAGGGCGCTGTCTTGCGATCAGGGACTTTTCGAAGCCGAGTCTGTCCACGCTGCAGTGAGGCCAACACTTCATCCATTGTTCCTGTAGTAAAACAACAGATAACGAGAAAAGACACTTGAGGTGCGATGGAAGTGAATTGACTTTTGACGTCACTGCTGATGCAGCCTGCACAGAGGACTCTCCTTGTTCTCACTGGTGATGAATCTCTATTTATTTTTAACAACAAGCTTCATCCATTTCACAAAAGCTCAGAAACATGAAGTCATGTTGGATGTTTGTGTCTCTGGAGCCGAGTGTGTGCATCAGCAGGACAGACACTGAGGTAAAGTTGGGAATTTAGGACAGAACACTACGTGTACAGAAACACACACACACTCTTCCCTGTAGTCTGACGAAATTCTCCACCATCTGTATTTTAAATTGACATCATCAATGTTTTATGTACAAACACATTTGACTCTCACCTATGTTTTGCTTGAGCGTGTTCCTTGCTGGGAAAGGCGGCTCCTCGTTTTCGCTGAGAGGCTTCGGTGTGTCCTCAGGGGAAGCCTGGGCTGGAGGAGGGAAGGCAGGGGGCAGTGGTGGGGGAGGTGGAGGAGGTGGCGGGGGCGGAGGCGCAGTAGGGATATTTGTTGACGGAGGCGGCGGTGCACAGTAGATTTGGACGGGGACGTCTTTCGGCTGCCGTTTCTTGGAGGCTCTACTGCGTCTGGGCTCAGGGCCGACAGAGAGGGAGGGAAACTCAGATGAGGGGCCGAGGCTGATGATGGACAGCGGCTGGGAGGGACAGGGGACGAGGTCTGAAGGAGACATCCTGGAGTGAGGAGTTTTCAGGATGTACTGGCCATGTCGCTTCTGGAAGAAAATGGTGACAGAGCAGAGAAAGTGGTTGTAGAGACGGTCGGATGTTTTAAACAGGTCTCACAGTCACTTGAGATTAAACTGAAGTGACAGAGGCCACGTGCACAAAGAACATTAAAAACCATGATGCTGAAGAGACAGTAAATCCTCCTGAGCTGCTCCACTGGGAAGTTTTAAAACAAGAAACTAGTGGGTTGATCATCTGACTTCAATATCCTTCAGTTTCTTAGAAAGACGAACATGACAGAGTCAACCTGACCGGACTCTTTCAGCAAAATGATATGACTGAAGTCTTTAACATCTAAATTTGAGGAATCCTTTCTCAAAACCGTAGGTATCTAATATCAATCCATGTTTTAAAGATAGTTGGTGCCCACAAAAAATAAAAAGAGCATCTCTGAGAAAATAAACAGAGCCTCCAGATCAGACTCCCTTCAAAGAGCTAAACAGAAATTCTAAATATGTGTAAATAAATATATAAGTATGAATTATATCTTTAATAATGAGGTGAACTGTCCTGGTGTAAATCAGGAGCCTCTGGGGTAAAAAAGAGGAGAAGCTGCAGGGGGGGGGGGGGGTTGAGAAGATGAGAGAGCTTTACCTGTCTGAAGGATCGTAATCTGCTCAGAGTCTTCTCTCGCTCCTGGTCCACCCACGTCTTCCTCCTGTCCTCCTCCTCTTTCTTCTTCTCTCGTTTCTGCAGACAACAGAGGGAGACAGTGAGAGGTGCTGGAGAGAAAAGACCAGACACTGTTTCTTTTGCGGCTTTTTGCGGCAGCGTCTCTGTGACGTACCAGACGGACATGATGATGCTGGTTGAAGACTTCGGAGCTCTGCTTGGCCGCGTGATGCTTCTGCCCTTGGGCATCCATGCACTGATCCTAAAACACACAGGAAGAAGAACATACTTAATATTCATATATAAAAGGGAATTCGAATTTAGAAGGTGTTCCCACGTCCTTCACAGTTGAGTTGTTTTTAATTTACAGTAAGAGTTTTCATCTTTTTTGCAGCATTGTTGAATAACCGGGCCTGTGACTCTTGCTCCCTGTGGATTACTGGATGGGATTGCAGGAGTTTTTAATCAGGAAATTCTTCTGAGTTTTTTTAATCAAACAAATGAGCAGCCAGGAGAGGGAGCAGACAACTATCAAATATTCTTAAATTACTCTACAGGCTAAAAAATATAACCATGTTGATATCTTAAGAAAAAAAGAAATCTGAAATTTGAGCAGAGAGCAGATAAAGAGTAGGAAAAAAAAGCCCCATATTTTTTAATTGACATTTCCCATTATTTCCTGTCTGCTTCTCACAGATCGATACGTTTGCCCTTGAAAAGCAGCAAAATGTCACTAAAAATCTATTTTAATGGAGAGAATGTCTGCTTAAAAGAGAGTGAATGTCAGCGCTGCCTGTCCCCACCTTCTTGTTGCGGAGGTAAGCTCGCCGGGCGCAGATGTGGCCTCTCTTGGCCTCCAGGGTCTGTAGGCGTCTTTTGAGGGGAGTGGCAGCGGGAGGGTCTGATTGGTGGATCCCCGTGTGGACCAAGCTCTGCAGCTCCTCTGGATCCTCACACACGTCGTAGTAAACCACCTCCTCCTTCAGCTCTGAAACACAAATGCAGTCAAGTAACTCTGAAAGCTCCTCACCGGGTACACGTACAAGTAAACTGTGTTTTTATGTTCATGAAATATGGAACACCTACACTCATGTGCCAGACAACCAAGCAAAGGAGTTGTGGCACAACAACAAAACAGAAGACGGCACTCATTATGTTGTGTTTTCGTTTGTTTGATTGTCAACAGGATGAGTAAAAAACTACTGAACGGTTTTCCACAGAACTTTGTAGCAGGATGGGACACAGGACAAGAAAGAAGCCACTAAGACTTGGCTCAGATCTGGATAAGCAGCCGGATCAAGGGATTTTCTTTCCCCTTTCCTAAACATTGCAAGATAAGATGTATTTTTAGATTTAGAGGGAAGAATGTATAAATCTTAATGGGAATATAAATAAATTCAATTATTTCCTGTTGTTGCTTAAAAACTTACTTCCCGAAATAACATCTCAACAAGGAAACGTGTGTCTTTAATCAAGTGTTTACAGGAAATCAGGTAGACACATAGATTTCTGCAATGCAAACCTGGGATTGTGAAAGCAGGTTTCTAAGATACAAAGCTTACTGGAAGGTAGGAAGGTATTGGATCTAAATTGCACAAACTCCTAAATATCAGTCCCCTAAAGATGCCTGATTGCTTCATCAAGATGCAAAATTGTGCAAAAACAAAGGCAACACAACCTCTTGGGTTGAAGTAATCAAGTTTGAAATATGCCACAAAGTCCTCCTTTCATTCACATCTCTTTCTTCTTCCTTTTCTGGTAGAGGGCACTTTCCTGCTTTCAGTCTGGGAAATAAACCCGACACACACACAGCATCTACACACTACACAACGCAAACATCACATGTCCCAGAAGGAGCAATTAGAGAAATATATACAGGAACAAAATATTTCCCCAAAGTAAAACCCATGACCAGAAAAACAAAAGCCCCTGAACATGATGTGATCCGACACATCACCACTGTAATGAATCTGTGTAACTTCGAATCATGTCACTGGGTCAGAGAGGTGCTGATTCAGCTCTGCTGCACTGAGGCATTATTCTGCAAGATGTGTTTAGTATTTCTGCTTAACTGAAGTTAACGGTCACAAACTTATAGAGATAAACACACACAGGCATTTATAAAGGAGCAGTCCACCAAATAAAAAATTCAACACACTTCCTGGAGACAGTTGCAGGGTCATGGAAGTGGAGATGTGTGTGAGAGGTGAAGGAGAGAGATGCATGTCGACTAATTTCAACAGGAAATGACTGTACTTTGGTCCAGAAATAAATAATCCACCTGAATCATAACTAGTAATGTATAGATTTAGTCATTTACACTTTGAGGATATCATTATCATAATGGGACATCTAAGGGAACATCCATAAATTAAATTATTTATTTTTTAAGTGCTATTATCATATTTATCATATCACTTAGATTCACGGTGCAATATTCATATGATCTATATTATTTAAATCAAAAAGCTCTATATCAGTCAATGATCTTTAAATACATTTACATTTAAAGTGTTTTTAAGTGAATCACACAAAGACGTTGTCGTCTTTAAAAGAGATTAAAACTACTCTACAGGTGTAATGTTTCAAACTTCTCCCTCCCACTGTTCAGCAGTGAGCTACATGTGTTACCTCTGATCTGCCGTCGCACTGTGTCTATCTGAGCCATCAGCAGCTGCTCCTCATTCTTTAGGATCTCAAACTTGGTGTCATACAGCTCTAGTTGAGTTTCGTAGAACTGCAGCTCCAGCTGGTCCACGCTGTCCGGCTGCTGGCCATCGTCAGACGCAGACCTGGAGTCAGCTCTGTGCTCTCTGCCAGACAGGCTGCTCAGCTGCAACACAACAACAGAAAAATATCAAGTTACAGGTGGAAGTCTTTAATGTACATACTGTGAATACCCATTTACCATCATTAAAACGTCATATGTTTTGATTTAGCTTCTGGTTTCCATTCCTTGCTTCTGCCAGGGGGCTCATGTTTTCACCACTGTTTGTTTGTTTGATAGATTGTTTGTTTGTCAGCAAGATAACAAGAGAGATTTTCAAGGATTTTGGTGGAATACTATTTTGGCGTGGAATTTTGTTACACTTTGCGAGAGGTGTGTGTGTTTTGACTGATTTCCCAGAGAATAATTCATGGATCTTGATGACAAAAATCTGACATTTGGAGCAGAGTCAAATAAATATCCAGATCTGGCAGATTTAAATGTGAGATATAAATTACCTTTAAATAATCTCTGGTTTCAGTTACATCATCAGTTGAAAAAAAAAGAGCAAAATCAGAGAAATATAAAGCAGAGGCTCTGTGATTGAAACTTTATCTCAAGCCAGTTTTATCTCTGCATGTTGATTCTCACACTGATGGAATGAGCAACAGCTACTTATAAAGTAGGCATTAATGTTTAATATGTAATTAATGAGCTGCGACACTCAAAGCATGTGTTATGACCTTTAATGCTTTGAGTTGGGTCAATAGTAACACCCACACTGTTTGAAGATGACTCAAGAGCTGCAGTGATTGGATTCCTTGGGGATTATTCATGTATGCAGCTCATTTCAAACATACATCATCACACACAGTAAACATAAAGGCTGTGACCTCTGCAGGCGCTAAACACTGCTACCGAGTTCTGCAGCTACAGGAATCTGAGTCGGTGTAGTTTACTGATCTCATCATAAACACTCGGTAGACGTCAGTGAGCTGCACATGTTGATTTCACGCTGGTAGATTCCGCCAGCATCCTGAAACCTGATTCTTTAAGACGCTTAATCAGATGAATAATGCAGCCACGTGGAGGTGAAGGTGCTGAGGGTGTTCTCTTTCTTCACAGCACTACACCCTACGACAGTGAGTACATTCACTACAGCTTCCCCAAAACACTGTGATCCCGACATTAGAAGTGTATACACCCCTGTAGTCACAGATATGTATATGACTGGCAAATTCTGAGTACAGACACACTCACTTATTCATGCATGCAGGTTTGGGGGGTGTATCAAGGGGATTCTGTGTTTTAGGAGAGAGGCTTTATAAATAGATCAAAAGGCTCCAGAAGCGAGAGATTCACATCAGGCTGGAATACCAAGTGAGCGACACACTGGGGCAAGTGCACACGTCAGACTTACAATCACTACAGGAGCAGCGTTGCCACTGGAAATAAAGACCTGAATGACAACTAAAGCCTGGAACAGCCACAACTAAGTCCAACACAACGGTCTGGAGTGCGATGACTAAACAACAGAACCACGGGAGAAACTCATGTTGAAGAAAAGGAAAACGAAACTGTAAGACACGCACCCTTTCTCTGATGCCGTCCTTCTTGCGGTTGAGGCACATCTCTGCGGCTCTCATGTGCTGCAGCGTTTCTTTGGCAAAGAGGAAGCGTAGTTTCTCCAGTCGGGGAACCGCGGACGCCCAGGCAGCGGCTCCAAAACGAGACTTGTCCTCCTGCATCTGCTTTAACATCCCTGCACATGAGTGGACACAAGGGTCAGACAGGTAGGTTGGCGACAGACAGAAGCACAGTCTGTAGGTTACTACTAGTTAAATTTAAGAGCCTTGTAAGATCAGTTTAATTTTAAATTGAAGGTGTAGGCTAAGTACAACACATATTGGAGCCACAGTTACTTACACTTCCCCATAATTGAAGATAAATTGAAGAAGCATAAGAGAGAATAACCCTCGAAGTAGTTAATTGTCTTATAAACCACAGGCAGTGGCAATCGGTATCTTTAGTCTTCTACAGACAATCATTAATTTATTAAGAATTTAGGGTCATTTTAATATAAATAAGGGAAGAAAAATGTTCTACTGGGTAAAAAAAGGGGATAAGAATGTACATTTTGTTCTGACTTTTTACAAACATGAATATTAGATCACATTCATCATTAACATTTTATCTCTCTGCAGCTGTAATGCAACCCTCCATCACATTTGGTTCCTCCTGTGCTCCGAGGAATAACACAAAGAAAGGCATTCATTAATTCATCCAAACACACAAATAAGAAAAGTAAACCCCTTGTACCAGCCAGCGCCTTTGAAGTCTGTGCAAAGTAGGTGACAGTGATGTCCTGGATCGAGGCAACAGCGTCTTCTGCTTTCGTCCTCCACTCCTCCGCCTCCGTCTCCAGAGCTGCAATTCTCTTAGGACCCAAGTCCTCAAACTCCAAAGTCTTCTGCCAGGAGCAAATATGTGGACGACTTTACACTCGGTGGTTTAATGCAAACTTCTTACAGATAGTTGGCCCACATACACAGAAACCAATGCACACGTGTTTTAAACATTGATGCACGTCTCCATCGATATTAGTCATCGTCTTTTCTCATGAATGTTTCAAATGTTTTTGTTGACGATTTCTGTTCAACCTGGAATCTACTGCTCTTCTGTGAGTCCTGGGAGAGAGAATCTCAAATTTGATTTCATTTAACTCATTATAACTTGATGAACTATAAAACTGTATCAATCACTCAGCCACCATGTGAGTGTGTGTATGATTTGTTTCTAGCTGCAGAGACCTTTGAATGGTGATTTACTGATCTATCTATCTCTAGTGTAGTCATCAGTTATGGGGATTTCTCTTTGCAGGCAGTCAGATCTATAGCTCCGTTCTTTTCCGAGAGCTATTCAGAAGCCACTCATTATTCTGTTTTTTGGGGGAAGGAGGTTACTCGATTTATGTGTGAAATTATCACACATATCTTATATGATAGAGTGAGATTTAGTTGAAAATCCAACTTGCACATGGCACTTATTTCTATTTGCATGTGTGGACTAGGTTTAACAGAACTAAATTAGTGAGTAATTATGAGTAATTATATCAATTAACTGCCCTTTGGCACGGCGGTGGCAAATATGTATTTGCATAAGTTATTAGTGCCTGATTACTCAGGATTTAGATTTCAAAACAACTTAATTTATCACATCCCACAAAGAAGCGTGAATTGAAGACTGTATTTACCAGGATCTCCATCTTGTAGAGGCAGGCCAGCTCTCTCATGTCCCTGAAAGGCTGCAGCAGGTAATGAAAGAAGGTGGTGGCCACAGTGACCAGGTCCCGGTAGGCCGCGTCCTCTTCCTCATAGATGTCGAGCAGAGCCACCATTCTGTCGGCGCTGCCGTGACTCTGCAGCAGCTGTGAAAATGAAAAACACCATTACCTCGGTTCACTCTGAGCTCACAGCCTCAAGCCTTTCTCTCTGCAGGAGATGATCTTTTTATATCTCAGAGGAATCGGAAGATACATTTTGCACTGAATTGTTTTTCATAACAATAACAGCAGATAAAATGACAATCGATACCTTCCAGAAGCAGGTGGGCTGACGGATGACTGGTGAGGCCAGAGGTTTGTGTTTCAATACAACTTAATACTGGAATCATTTCTCCGACACTACCATTTTAAATTTGGGGTGTGAAGCCCTTGCACACCTCAGACGCTGTGTGCAGCTTGTGCACTGAGTAAAGGGTGCTTTGGGTTTACTTGAGTAACAAGAAAACCAAGGGCAGGAAGAAAGGTCTCTGATGAAAAGCAACTAATATCAGTGCTGGTCGTGGTGTTACAACATCTAGAGCAAAGTTGGAGACTGAGAGCATCCTCTCAAACACCTCCTCACTCAACCATTGTTTACTTAGTTTAACTTTCTTGATAACTTTGATTGTGGTATTTGAATATATATAGACACACACAGCAGTTAAGCAGAATTAACCAAATACTGATGTTTGACATCGAGTCACAACAAAACAAATACAAAAAAAGGGGTTTGTCCCGAAGAAAGAAGGATAACGGGTTCAAAAACTGAACCTGATCACACACAGGCACATATCTAATTCTATTCAATCTCCTTTTGATAACTAGTGTTCACTTCAGTTCAACGAGCCACTTTATCAACCTCTCATCGTGAGCACGAGTTGAGCACGAGTTTGCTGTGTCATGGTTAAGTCTGGTTTCACATTTGTAACGCCACTGTGTGGTGCTACTCCTGCACGGCAACTTTCAAAAGCTCACAGAGATTTCACAAGCTTTAATAAATCTAATAAATCCCTCTGCTTTTGATAAGGTGAAATCGTTCAAGATGCTATACATTTAGCCTGACATAGACATATCAGTATCTTTGTTTGTTTTCTGATATGCATATAATCTATATAGCTCAGGCACGTGGTTATTGGTTTACTGTTTTTCCCCGATTATCAAAATTTGCAACGTGACCGACCAGACCTGATTATTTCAAAATGTAAATCTCAATCGTCTAAACCTCGGCCCAGGCTCGGTATCGACACTCTAGTATAATGTCGATATCGATCAGGGTATAACAAGTATTTCAAGAGATTTACTTGTATACATGTACTCAGTCAACTTCCCCCCACTGGAAACTATTGTTGTCATATTTGATATGAATGAGGGTTAAGGACAGAGGATGTGGCACATGTACAGATGGTTGAGCCCTAGGAGGCAAACTATGACTAGTTCTATAACTATAACTATAACATTAACTGTGATTAGATTTGATAAACACTGAACACACTCCTCTGTATGATGCAGTATGACAACACAAGAACAAACGTGATGTGGGTTAATAGAGGGTAACTGATTGAGCAGTTGTGTGTCTGTATACAAACACACGTGACCCCTGCATGTGTGTCCTCCAGCTGTGAAGCCTCTGTGGCCCACTGACCTGTCGCACTTGACCTTTGACCCGGGACATCTCCTCCTGCATCGTCTTCCTCTTGAACTCCTGCATGTTTTCGAAGTACTCGTCCACGTCCTTCTCGTCCTGGGTGAACAGAGTGTCGAGGACTATTTTCCGGCCGCAGATGTCGATGGCGGCGCTGAAATACTTCTCCAGCTTCCGACACGGGCTGTCGAAGTCCCGGCCGTCGTCCTCCTCCTCCTCGGCCCCGGACCTCCTCCGGCTGCTGAGGAGAAGCAGGTCCCAGATGTTGCCCTCCTCGAAGTCGGCCAGGTCCGGGAAGCAGGCGGCCAGGACGTCCGCCACGCAGGTGAAGTGCTGGTGGATGTGCCGGAGGTCGCTGACGGAGAAGAGTCCGGCCCAGCTCACCTCATGGTCCCCGGACACCGGGACTCTCCGCCGCTGCCGCTGTAAGGTCCGGTTGTGACAGGTGACGGCGAACTTGGACTCGATGACGCTCCACTGGACGATGAAGCCCAGTTTGAAGGTCTCCGTCTCCTCGAAGATGTTGCTCCGGACGGCCACCCAGCCCTCCAGGCTGTCCGGCCGCTCGCACTCCGCGTTATTCATCTTAAAATCGGTTGTTTTTCACCTCGGCCTCTGAGAAGCTGTTGTTTACACCGTCCGCCATTTGTGTGACGCCGGCTGCCTTCAGGGACCGGAGGAGACATCCGGATATTCCCGAGAAACGAAACATAAAACCACTAGAACTGAGGTTAAACTGCAATTTAAACGACATTTAATGAAAGTAAAATGTTATATAGGTTTTCAATACTCAACCAGTATCTTTACTTCAGTTTTTAACTAACATTACACTTGCTCGTACTCCTGCTCTTTTATATTTGTTGTTATCACTTTCTTTCTTTTCTGTTTTTAAAGCATTTTCTTATTTAATGATATGTCTTTCCTTCTTTATTTCCTTTTCATTTAAAGGTCATTTTAACATGTTCTTATGTCACTTAAAGTCTGTTCTCTCATATGAATTACATTTTAACATGATTTAATTTGTATCTCTATTGTATTAAAAGCACTTTCAGGTGCATTACTCGAATAGGTGCTCTACAAATAAAGTTTATTATTATTATGTTATTGTTGTTATTATAATTTAAGTGGTTGAAAGTTAATCCAGTGTGTGATCAATCTCTGTAGATTAAAGTAGCCTGGGCTTTATGTGTTGTTTTTTATGTCCTGTTTTCAAACGTGATGTGTTCTTATTAAATGTCGACAAACGGCCAGTCTTCATTTACACTGATGTAGGTAGTGAACGAGCAAATACGTAGATAATCCCCGTTCAAAAGAGTTTGAATTACCGAAAGGGGAATTTACGAGGTATTGCGAAGGCATCACGATGGCAGTGTGTTGAACTTTAACCTTTGAATCAGTCACATGTTCGGGGCTTTCCAGCTCCTAATAGTGAAGTAATCAACAAACAGACTTTTTTCATTCATTTAATTTACTTTAATTTATTTTTTTAAACAATTGTATCAAAACAAAACAAAAACCTCTCACTGGTGCAACGTTTTACTGAATAACTGATAATTCCCTGTGTGAATGTTTGACATTCCTGTGACAGTAATCTGAGTCCCTTCTATTTCTGTCTGGTTGAGGGCTGAACTGCTCCGAGCAGCTGGACAGTCATGGTTGTTCACAACAGACTGGAGCGGTGAGCTGTTCAGGTAAATCCGCTTGTGTTGCATTGAATGAAGAATGTAGGTTTAGAGAAGAAATCAAGCTGTTGTTTTAAATATCTGCTGCAGTTGTTTTCACAATATTCTGATTGGATGGTTTTATATTTAAAGGATTAAATGAGTTGTAAACCTCTGTAGTCCCACAGTCCTTCTCCTAATGGACCTGTGTGAGATCAGAGGAGGCCGACTGGATGTGATCACAGAGGAGGCTGAGCACCAGGAGCTGTTGAGCCGCGGGCCGAGCACCATGGATCCCCACAGTGGGGCATCAGACAGAGGAAGGAGGGCGAACATCTCCACCTTCCAGAGGTTCTCCGTCGACACAGACGACTCCCTTCGGTTCGAGCCCTGTGAGGACAGTCCTTCTACCACTGGGGCGGAAGACGGACTCGATGAAGATGATGATGATGATGATGTGTTTAAGGAGGGAGAAACCGAGGTAGGGACAGAGACACTGATTTGGCCTTTTAATGAATGAATCTGGCCATTTCCTTAATTTATCTGACTTCTGTCAAACCAAAACACTGAGGAGAGGTAATTCAGGTGCAACATCTAACCTCACCCCTAGATGTCACTAAACTCTACACACTGAACCTTTAAGAACTGTGGACAAACACATGCTGAGAAATGGTTTGTGTTACTGGCTTGAGTGTAAAAGAGAGAGAAAAGTAGAGGTGTGACTTTGAGTTGTTTTCAGACAGAGATCGTCACGACCAGGAATCAGTTGCAGGGGAAGGTTGTGGAGATGGAGAACTTCGCAGGTCATCTGGAGGAAATCTTTCTCACTGTGGAGGTAACAAGTTTAACGTCCTTTTTGATTATTCTATTGGTGCATGATCATTTTGGAGCACTTACTTTGTTTGATTCAACTCAAAGACAGATTAAAGACGTCAGATCTTATTTTTGTTACTTGACCCAAAGGATCAAACACATCAGTTTCATTCTCCTTGATCTCTCGCCCCCTCTTCTGCTTTATACATAAAAATTGTCCAAATCGATCCACTTAGTCTCTCTGATCATATGAATGTGTGTACAGGAGAGCTTTGGCCGTAAGGAGCAGCACTTGGAGCAGCACTACAACGATGTGCTGCTGACCTTGTCTCAGCGATATGACGAGCGGGCGGCTGGACTGGAGGAGGAGAAGAAGAGCAAGCTGGAGGCTCTGTACAGGCAGCTGCTCACTTGTGGCCGAGCGCTGGACGCCTCCAAGGAGCTCATTGAGGCAGCCCAGGAGGTGCACCGCAGCCGGGACAAAAGGCTTTTTCTCCAGGTGTGTGTGTATGTGTGTGTGTGTGAGTGTGTGTGTGTTTGTGTGTGTGTGTGTGTTTTTACTTCATAACTTCCTGTTTAAGGTTAGGGATAAGTTTTGGTTAAACTGTTTATAATGAATGGAAGTGAATTACAGTTGCATACATGATGATAAATGGCTCCAGTCAAGGTTTCTTTTTTAATTAGTGATTATGGAAATGAAATATTGATGACTATCCACTAAGATAAGATAGGATCAGTTAATCCTTTATTAATCACACTATGGGGAAATATGCGGCAGCGAAGGGGAAAAGTGAAAATAGAAACTCAGTCAATATAATGAACAAGTTCATGTACACACTATAGAACATTACATATACAACGTAAACAGTATATATCGTGAGTTAAATGAGTGGAGATCGTGTGTGAGGTGCATTTATTGAATCTGTTGTTCAGTTGCGTTATTTTCACCTTTGTTGACAGACAGTCATGCCCACCATGAAAAGGTAATGTGATGCTGCTCAGTGAGTATTTCACATGGTGTGACACTGCAGACTCAGCATTATTGATACAGGCTAATATCATATCTTTAAGAAGCACAAAATGCATTATAGTTGGAGGGTGTTTTTTCGCCTGTAACCTCAGACTAATGTTGTGTAATTACACACATTTTAAGTGTGAAAGTGAAGTCTTCGCTTTGCAAAGTCAGTTTGACATAAACTTGCTAGCTTCTTGACAAATCTCTGTTTCCATGACAACTGAGCAGGTTCCACTTACAGCGGAAGATTACAAAATGTGTCTGAAAGCTCAAAGCAAAAGTTAATAAGTGGATCTTGAGCATTTGAGCTGAGTGCGAGCATCATTCCACGACACAAGCTTCTCTGCAACTTAGTTCAATGTTGTTTCTTGATCCTTGACCAGAATGGAGGAGTTTGCCAAAGACGAGGTTGACCTCACGTTGTCGACACGTCTCGAGTTCGACACGCCGATCGCCGACCTGGCAGACGTGAAAACCATGATGGACTCCATCAATGTGGTTCCAGGTCTGAATTACAAAGAGAAGAAGTTCAGTTTTATTATGGATACCTGCACAGTGGCCTCTGACACATTGAGCTCTCGGACACATTGGACAGTCTGTGTTAACAACATAGAGGAATCTGTGGTGGTCTGCACAGGGACCACTGAGCACCAGTGTCAATTATCTGAGTGTAGAGATGAGACGATGTTGATTAGGCCCCAACAATTTAAACATCAACACTAAGACCCAGGTGAGGATAGGAGATAGGACAGGACCGACCAGAGTCCAGATCACTGCTGGTGTTGGAGTAAAGAAAATGGGGAAAGCAAAAGTGACGCTGGCGATTAAACAAGAAGAAACAGCACAAATTCCTCTTTAGATAAATAATGGAGGGGAAAAGTTCTGTTGGAGCTTTTCTGTAAGCTTATTTAAGTGTATTACATCATTATTAACTATTAACTGTTTTCATCAAGATCCATGAATTATTACATGAAAATGTAAAAAGAAGCTGCAATTTCAAGGATTTGCTAATTTGTTCAGATCTCATCATTTCATGGAAATCAATTGAGCTTTTGTGAGTAAAGTAAATAAAAAAATCCCTTTTTTGAGTCACATAATCGAAAGTCTCATCCTCTCACCCCTCATCTTTAAAAATTCCCGTATTTGCACGAGTTGAATCAGTTCTTTCTTGACCTCTGTTCCATTTATACTGTCAAGTTTCGTGGAAATCCAATAGTTTGTTGCGTAATCCTGTTCATCAAAAAATAACCAAACACAAACCAGTGGACGGGGTGAAGAGTTGAGCTGCTTGGCTGAGGTAACACAAACACAGACGTGTCAGCGTTGAGCTCCAACTATAGAACGAGATGTAACAAACTGCTCCTCCACTCTCCTCCTACAGCTGCTTAACAATGTGTCCAATGTGCAAACAGCTCCATCCGCCCCGGTGATCAACCCCCAGCTGCCCGGCTCCGCCACCCAGACGTCTCTGCGCGTCTGCTGGAGCCTGTTCTCCGACGACACGGTGGAGTACTACGAGCTATACTACAGACCGGTGCTGGAGGACACACCGGCAGACAGCACCTGTGCACCACACGGTACAACACGTGACTGACACGCCTGCAGATTGAACATTTACACCATCTACTGCTGGAAAGGGAACCTCGTTGATGTGCCCTATGAGACAAATTGTGAATATGGGCTATACAAATTGTGATGGAAATCTGGAGATACAAGAGGCTGGAAACAACAAAGTTATCCACGTGTATTTAATAAGGGGCTTTCTGCAGGAAGGATCAACACACCGAGAGTCCTGAGGATTTCAGAGTGAAGATGGAGAACAGACAAATACAAGGGTCTTATAGGAGGACAAGGAAGTTTGCCTTAGCCAGTTCAGACTGGTTCTGTAGGGTAGTTTAAGACAGGAACTAAAGCACAGTAACAAATGATTTACATACATTTGAATTGGGTTCCTTGGAAAGTCATAAGTAATGGAAAGGTCAAACAGGTATATAGAAAGGTCAGTCAGGTTTCAGGTCATGGACATTTGAGGTCATGGAGTCTTGGACAGGTCTGCAAAAAGTTACTCTTCAACTACTCTTAGTTAATTTTTCAAATACAAGATACAATTTGATTGATTGATTGATTGATGTGGGAATCTGATGGAATGATTGATTAGTAACAGTCCCGATGAAATCTGTGCTTCCCTCCCAGTGAGCAAAGTGAAGGTGAAGGAGACTCACTGCACTGTGACTGGTCTGCTGCCCGATGCCCAGTACGAGCTGTGGGTGACGGCGACCAACACCACAGGCATCAGCCCGGCCAGCGAGAAGGCCTTATACATGACAGGTAATAGATGACCCCCCCCCCCCACACACACACACACACAAACACACACACCTCTACATGAACCTGTGACAGCTGAAATAAATGCTCTGTTATCCGCACGTCACCTCACACCCTCTTCACATGTATTTCTCTCCATTCTCTAAACACCCCGGCCTCACGTGATTGATGGTGTTGAGAATAAAGTCTGAATCCTCACTGCCCCATAGTGCCGTCTCCTCCAGTGATCAAGCAGAGGGAGTGCAGCAGCTGCCCGGAGGCGGCCATGCTCCGCTGGGAGTCAGGGAACACCAACCCTGTGGACTCCTACACCGTGGAGCTCAGTGAGATGGGGGCTGACGGCACAGAGAGCGGCGTCTCCGAGTAAGAACCTTTGATTCCACACAGAAACAAAACCTCCAGATTGAATTGTTCTTTCGCTGACGTGAAAGCTCCAGTGGAGACGCAGATGAGTCTCACAGGACAGTGACGTTATTAGTCCCTCGCTGTCCTTTTCAAAGTGCGTTTGTGCTTCGGTGCGTCCATGAACAAAAGCCTGTGTCAGTGAATTGCTTGGGATTTTTGAAGCCCCGTGGTTTTTAAGAGCTGCTGAATCAAGACACACTCTGTCCCAGAAAGAATCTATTCTTAGCTCCGGCTCCTGCAGCACTTTGGGCCTCAGCTCAGACTCTGTCCTAACGTTTGGGGTCATGGAGTCATTCCACAGAAGAGTCAAACCATTTATTTGAAAAGATCTGTACATGTGTTTTGCATGGAGGAATTTAATTTTGTATTAGTCCATGGTGTAAATGTGATAAAGGGCCTTTGGTTGTCATTATTGTGCATTTCAAGTGTTTAAAAAAGGAAGTGATGTCAGTCCCTGGTCTTGCTGGCTACCCCCTGCAGGTCGATAGTGGCTGTGCCCACCTGTCAGTGTCTGATCCAGCTGCAGGCAGGACGCGGTTACCTCATCTCTGTGCGAGCGGTCAACATCGGCGGCCCCAGCGACAGGAGTGACGTCATCACCGTATCCACAACAGGTGAGAGGCAACGTGGATCAGCCTGGTCATGGTGGATTTGGTCAAATAAGTTCTCATATCACTTGCTCAAGACAGAAGCAAGTAATAGTCCCGCATTTAACATGTAAATAGTGCTTCATATGCAGAGGCTTGTCTTATCCTGCAGCTGTCGCAGGTTCGATTCCCTCCCGCCACTTTGCTGCACGTCTTCCCCACTCTCTCGGCCCAGTTCATGTCGTGCTGTCAGGATATTACCTAAAAATGTTTATATATACATGAAGATATATAAATAGTAAAAAGTAGTATCTAATTCTTACAATGATCTATTTCCTGGGCAGGTACATTCTTCCGTCTCCTGGAAGACACTGCTCACCCCTGCCTGTCCCTCTCTGAGGACGGCTTCACCATGTTCTATGGAGACGAGGAACTCCCCATTGGTTCCATGGCCTTAGACGACAGAACCTTCACCAGGTAAATGGGAATTGTTGAGATCTCCTTTTGATTTAATGATAAAACAGCCTGTGTGTGACATCATGATGTGTGTGTGTGGGCAGGTGTGTGGCTGTGCTGGGAGATCTGATTCCAGTAAGAGGGAGACACTACTGGGAGGTCGAGGTGGACTATGGGACGGAGTTCCGGATCGGAGTTGCATACGAGGACACAGATAGGAGCTCGTACCTCGGAGCCAACAACACGTCCTGGTGCATGAGACACATCGTCACTCCGTCCAGGTAACAGCTCAACATCTGTGGACGTTGTTTCATACTTTATGAATCAAGTCTTTTGTGTTTTTCATTAATCAGTTATAAAAGTGCAGTTTGTACATTTCTTTCTTTGAATCCCTTTTTATTTGTGGAAAACACAAGGATTAAATGTGTTCCCACAAACCAACATCACTTCAAACCCATGACATTTTTCCGTAATATTGTTTTATGGTCAATTTCATTTGTCAAGAGTTTGTGGAAAAGGGAAATTAGAACCGCAATACTTTTCTCCATAATGGATTTCTTGAAAGAATAAAAGATACATTACAGAAAATACTTTTTGCAATAATATTCCACATTAAATGGCATTAACAGTTTGTCGAGAACTAAACGTGTATTAAGTTCAAAACACTATTTCAACAATTGTTTATTCTCATTTGTTTTGCTGAGAAAGACAAACTGGGAAGTGGCTGTTTCACAGAACTGCATAAACCCCGTAGGTGCAGGGTTCTCAGTCAAACTGAATTAGCTGAGTGACGCTCTCAGAGACGACTTCACAGAAACTGGGCCAAGACGGTATTTTTAGCCTGAAGAAAATTATTCCTTTCCTCCATATAAAAAACTAAGCCCCTCTGAGGCTGACACGCCCAGAGTTAAGAATACTATCTTAAGTGTTGCTATGACAACTCGTCTTGGAAAAAACAGGACATATGAATCGTTGTTTATTAAATCATGTTGAGAAGCCGATCAAACAAGCCCTGATCGTCCTGACCCATCTTCTTTCCCCTTTAGGCACAAATATGAGTTTCTGCACAACGGCTGGAGTCCTGACCTGAGGATCACAGTGAACCCAGAGCGGATAGGGGTGGCGCTGGACTACGAGACAGGGACTCTGTCCTTTTTCAACGTGGCTCTGGAACAACACCTACACACCTTCAACTGTCACTTCCAAACTTATGTCCAGCCTTGTTTTAGCCTGGACAACCCAGGAGCTCTCACCGTCCACAACAGCATAGAGGCTCCCCAGTACATGTTCGTCTGACACCAGCCATCTTAGCTAGACTCATGATGAAATAAAAGCAAGTGGAATAACTGGTGATATATTTGCAAATAAAATTGTGAGATCCCCAATAAAGAAAAGCCGACAAGTCATTAAATGTTTTTCTTCATCTGCAGTAGAAATGGTGTGTGATCCAGAATAAGGGGTTTTCAGTTGTTTTTATTATAATATTCCATGGGAACAGGCAAACACCATTTTCCAAGATAAGAAAAAGTCTCACTGAATTTTACAATATGTTCTTATATCATCAATAACTCTGCAGCAGACCAAGTGTCCAAAGGAGGAAATAAGGAGCTGGTTTAGTAAGATGCAATGGAAAATAAAAAAAGTGTTAAGAGAAAATAAAGTTTAATATTTAAAAAGGAAAAATCCACCATGAATAGTTCCACTGTTGGCTTCTGATGATGTGCTTCTCTGGACCCATTTGTTTAACTGAGGTGGAGAAAACATCAAGACAGGAACACAAAGGGGATTTGTATTCTCTAAAAGCACATCCTCAAGCTCCTACACAACATTCAGCCACAATGTGTTTAATGTGGGCCATTTGTCATGTGGCCACAAACAAAATGCACAAATAACAGCGTTGTAGTTTACAGGGCATCTATATTTACATTTGCTATGTAGGTGGATATTTAAAAACACCTTTTGGCTAAAACAGGTTCACACCAAGTGTGTGAGGGATCAAAGAGGCATTCAGAGAAGCTAGGAGAAAACAAATTTAACAAAATGTGCACAAAGGAAAAACAGGACAAGAACCTTACGAGTCCAGGAAAGCAGCAAACATCAGAGGCTGTTGCCAATTCGAAGACAAGTGTTTTTTTTTAAGTATCTTCAAACTGCATACAAGTAATTTAAAAGTGAACTGGAATAGTACATAATCATCTATTGATGAATAACATGCCGGTCTGTTTTCATCCATCCACGATCACCATCAATCAGGGTGAGGCACTCTGTTCCTTTATTTGAAAATGTTTGTGTTCACTTTTCAATGTGTAGGATTGTACTCAGTGTCTTTCTTTGCAAGTCGGGTCCATTATCATCAGGCACACATTTTCAGCTGAAGCCATAAATTCATCGGTCAACGTTTGAAAGGGTAGAAGTGAGTTTTCTATAAGTGAAGGGAAATTCGTGAGAAAGTGCGCCTACAACACCAAGTGAGGGAGAGAGTTACTTATTGTCGTCATCACAACCTTAACGATTATTATTTTGGTGATTGTGTCATGCATCTGTGATGAATCATCTCAGAATTTGCCAAAGACTCCTGATCGCTGCCATATTAGCAGCATTAACCTCACGAAGCGTCTCCATTGATGTCTGTGGACAAAGTCACACCATACATTGCAAACAAGTGGGGTTTAATACTTTAGAGAGAAGAATGAACAACCGTTATCTGCTTGGAAGAAAATAACTTATTTTACCAAGAGAAAAAAAAAAAGCAAACCCCCAATATGTTGTAAAGTCAGTAAACCATGAAAATATACTGTGTACTCTTAAAAACAGTGCATGATAACACAAAGGTGGATTTTTCCTTTAATGGGTCTGGGTTTGAGAACTGCAGAGACATACTGACTGTAGAGTTTGTCTAAGAGTATCCTGGACCGTGGGGATGGGGCAGGGTAAGGGTTAGGAGTTATTGCTCTTACTGCTGTGTGTCCTCTCCTCCTCTTCATCAGAGGAGTCTCCTCCATAGGGCACAAGCCCAGACGCATCCACTTTTGACTTCTTCTCGCACACATCCTCTTGAACACCTGTAGGGGCACAATAAAAAAGAGAGAGAAGAGTAGAAGGGAGACATGGGAGAGACACAGGGAGGCAAAGAGGGGGAGAGACAGAGCAATGGAACAAAAAGGAAACCATTGAGGAGCCCCATGTTAGCGGTGGTTTTTGAGTTCGTTTGATCCACAGCCAGGGGAGAGAAGATATCAAATCAAACGGCAGCACAGCACACATCCAAAACAGGCAGGTCCGGGGACACATGTTGAGAGAGAAAATAAGGGAAAGACAAAAAACATATACAAGAAGACAGTGTTAGAGGGTTCCACCAGCGGAGAGATTCACACAGGTCTCCCACTCCTCCCCCATCCTCCACATGGGGGGGAGATACCATTTCATGCAACAGACACCAGTAATAAGGCTCAAAATATAAGAACAAACAAATGCATACCCATCGGTGCGGTGTTGCCGGGCAGAGGGGCTTGATGGTCCGTCTCTCTCGGCCTTTTGCGTTCAACGGGGGCAGGAGCCACAAAGAGCGGTGGTGGCGGCGGCATCAGAATTCTGAAGAGAGAAGAATGTCAGAAAGAAAACGACACAAGATCTGTGAAGAACATACAAAAGGAAATGAGAACTATTAACAGACCTTTCTACAGCTTTTTCCTCTCGAGCACTGGAGGCAGGAAGTGCAGGCTTCTGAGCAGGACCCTCTACAGGGCGGCTGGTTGGCTGAAAAGTAAACTTTTAACTTTAGCATTTGAAAACTCCAGTTTCAAACCCTTGTATGCTTCCAATTATTTGAAAGGCTGGGTTATATTTAGTTTATTTTCCATTTACCTTATCAAAAACATATTCTCAACATTGTTCGCTACGTGAAACCTGTTTGAACTGTAGTCAATGTCCTCTTGAATGTGTGGGGACTTTAAAACTGAAGAAATGAACCAGTTTGAACCAATGTTCCTTTTACTCCATTTAAACTCGGTTTCTGTTTGGAGTCCCAAAATAAGTAGGAGCCAAATAACGAATAACTCTCAAACTACATAATCTAGATACTTTTAGTGTGGTGGAGCTTGTATTAATTAATGTATTTGGGACTTTTAAAGACAACGGTTATGTTGCAAGCAAGTTAATTATAAAAAGATAAATGAAGATAATTTTGGGCTAAACCATCAAAAATGTGTCTTCTCAGAGACAGGACTTTTTTGGTTTTTTTGAGTGTTGATGTTTTGAATTTCCAAATAGTCAGCCTTGTATCTTGTTTCAGACTGACAGCTTAATCCATGCCTGTGGTCCCAAAAAAAGAATACACTGCTCCGGCTTGTTAAATATGCTTTTGCATTATGGACAGTCATTTGATGGTATGACCTTTATGTAATTTGTGACTAAACTACTCTAAAATAAGTTAGGAAGAGAAAATGCATGTATGACAAACTGATAACCTTCAGTCAGGTGTGCGAGTGTTACTATTCAGCGTACCTGCTCCTCCTCAGCTGCCTCATGGAACTGACGTTTGGGACTTTCCGAGTCAGGCGGTGTCTTTAAAGGTTCTTCGGGCTCCACGGTCTCACTGCTGCCAGGATCCTGAAGTAGATCAAATCCAACAAATACATACACTGATGCTGCAGGGTTGTAAAAAAACTGCAACTACTCAAAAGCCTTGTACTGTATGGAGTACTTTATAATCAACGAGGTAGAAACCTTAAACAACCCGTTTTATGAACCATGTGATATTTGTGCACAGATTTAAACTGCTCTCTATAGTACGCGTGGCAGCTTTAATCAATTACCTGGACGAGATAGGGATGTGGTTTCCTAGGACACACCGGATACTGAACCATTGCCTGAGAAGATGGAGGGTTTGTCGACATGTTAGAATGACTTGGTGGACCATTTGCATTACTCCAATAACCACGGTCTCCTGGATACGCTGAATAGCCACCAGCATACCCATTTGCTGGGTAGTTATACCAGGACCCTTGGCTAGAGTAATTGCTATTAGGTGGATATCCATGTGCTGGGTATGCTGAAATGAAAGTACAGAATGTGGCGTTAACAGCATGTACGCTCGATAACAGGGTGTTCTGAATAATTTGACCAACTATTTCAGCCTATCGTTGAGCCACTATTGACGTCAAAGTAGGGCTGGGCGATATTTGTATAACGATATTTTCTCCTCTAACTGTAAAAATGTGATATTCATAATCAAAAGTCCCCAGGAAGTGGCTAAGCTAGCGGACGTTTAAGCTTGTAACATGCTGTAGATGACTTGTTGCAAGTCAATTAATGTCGGCATTGAGCATCTGTGGATCATAGAGGGAACTCTGTTTGCACTGTTCTTCAACAAAGTCACTGACCGGTTGCTTCACGTACTCGCACACACACTTCTACTCTCGCTGGACTGATCATCGCTCATGTTCATTTGTAAACGGATGTGTTCAGTTCAGCATTCAAAGAATATGAACAAACTGTCAATCACCCTCTCTGATTGCTTGTCAACTCGCTGGGGCTTGTCTGATCTGAGAGGGGCGTGAGAAGAGAAACTCAAAGAGAATTTCATGCTTCTTAAAACATTCACTTGAAAATGTAAACTCAATGGTCGCGGTAGTCATTTTATACATAGCACGTGGTAAAAGTCGTGATACATAGAGTATATTTGATATATCGCCCACCCCTACGTCAAAGTTTTAATCACCACAGGAAGAATGCATTCTGTTAGTACCTGGTTAATTGGGCACCGTGTTGGAATTTGCCTGTTCAGATACAGTGTGTGACAGAATACTCACGTTGTGTTGAGCCTGTGGCCGTGTACACCGACACCATTCGGTTATGGTCGTCTCTCACCTGAGGGGAAAACCAAAACCATTTTAAATACCTGGATGAAATCCAAAAAGGCTTAGTGAAACATCTTAAAGTATTGGTGTGGGTAGGTGCAGAGCACGCAAAACCTATCTCTGAAGATCAGGTGGTTCACGCTACCATTTTCTTTTGGAGGTGGGTATCAGTGAAAACTATACACTTCAACAGCTTCACTTTCTTTCACCTCCCATTAGACTTTGCTTAAATGCCAATCAACTCCACTACTTTATTTATGATGACAGTTATCATAAACTTACAGTTTCCAGCAGACTTTCAGTGAGTTTCTTGGCTGCGTCCAATCCAGTTGCATTTGGGTGACTGTAAAACAAGTTATATTTGATGAAATACATTCAGCAAAGGTCACAGAGACCAACAAGCTTGAGACTTTAGGTTACTCCTTCAACTCACCCATGATTCAAAACATTTTCTGCAATGAATGTCATAAGGATATTCACAAAATATTGAATTCATGGCAGTTGCTATCTTTTTTTTGGGCTCTATTCCGTATACGGTTCAGTTTGGCCCTGTGAGCAAAGTCTTATTATGTTTGTGATTTAAACAGGTTTTCTAAGCCTCACCAACTGCTCGATTCAAATGGTTGAAATTTATACTGAACATCTAAAAAATAACTGGATTAATTTACAATTATACATTTCCCCCTGAAGAAGGAAAATTGGATTATCAAAACTTAGATCTTAACTAGTTTTAAAGTATCATAACAAGGAACTTGACACATTTGCAAAAGGAGCATTTAAAATGTACAAACCTGATGTAAACATAAAGAGGCTCAAAAGACTCTCGTTTAGATGCTTGTTCAATGTAGCCAGATCCTTTTCCCCTAAGGAAGACTCGAGCCCCCGTCTCTGTCTGGATGTGACTCAGGTAAGAACCTCCCGGACCTTCCACCTTTTCATTCACATTAAATGAAGGCAACGTCTGGTCCAGACCAACAAAGATCTTTGTATGCACAAAACTCTGACGATAAGAAAAAAAGTTTTTATTTACTAACAGATCCGGCATGTTTTTGAACTAACATCTAACTATGGTTAGTTAGTAAAACAGATTTGTGAGCAGATGCAGTTATCCAAGGATTTTCACTATAGACCAGGGATGTTCTATCTACTATTTAATGTGGGAGGTGGGTATCAGTGATGGCAACATGGTCTTCACTCGCCTCACTTTCTTTACCTCCACTTGTAAACTCTAATTTGAGAGCAATGAGGAAATCACCCACTCAAAGAAATTCCCATTTATAGGGCCGGCCCACAATTCTGTGTAGGAGCTTTCACCTACCCCGGAATATGGAGCTGAAGGCCGATGTCCTGGCACTGAGTTGGCGTTTGGCATCCGTGGTGAAGAGATAACAGGCCGAGGGGGCTGAGGGTAGAGTGTGAGCGCAGGCATTACCGGCACCGTTCGTCCTCCTGATGCTGCTGATGCTCTCAAGAGGTCCTCTGAGATGATCTCCTTTATCCTTATCACAGCCTCTGATTTTAAGAAAACTCAACTCAGATGTCTGATACATAAATATGAACAATGACAGATTCTGCATATTTAACATTAAAAAAAACTACGCCACTTACTATTAACGTTATCTTGGGTCCTTCCCTGGACATGCAAATACAAGGGTCTGTGTCTAAAAGAAAGCAAATCAGAAAATACATTTATTTCCATTAAAATTGTAACACTTACAATGTGGTCCCATACGATCATGTATTTTATTTGATGACATTGCACTTCTAGTAAATTGTTTGGAATTTATTGGCAAGAAAGTAAGCTACAACACATTCTTGTATAGATATAACTAGTCCAAACAATAAAAACACATTTATTTACAACATGTCTCTAGTTTATTATGTAGTGATGTGACACTTAAATTATGGATAACTACTTTTGCAAGGACAAGATCATGTCTTAATACATACCCTACTCCATGTCCCTTTTCAGTATCACTCATGAAATGGCCTTTTGTTGAAACGACTGCTCCACTACACTTCCGGATCTGAAAAGGGTGATAGAAACAATAAGCAATTTTCTAAAGTAAAGTGGTGTTTTAAATGCTACACTGCCATGTTCATTTCTCACTTACCTCCTCTTGTGTTTTGCCTTTAGTAAGAAGGTCCCGACAATTTATCGGTACATCATTTATGTCGACTTCTGTGACTACCATCTCTTCTGTGGTGGACGACACAGGCACTTTTCTTGACATCTAAACATGTGAAATTATGGAGAGACTGTAAGTACTCTAATCAATGCATAACCAAGACCTATGCCGTTATCTGTAACACATGTTCAAATCTTGGGCACCTTTGCAAGTAATGGAGGAGGAGTCAGAAGCTTTCCTTTTGCCATTAACATGGCATTTATCTTTGCAGCCATGGCTGCAGCCATCTCCACCCCTCCCTGAGGCGCAGGGTTTTCTCCCGTTTGTTGGGAAAGTGTCGTAGTTGATCCAGCGGTGCTGACGACTCCAGAAAATGAGTCTGGGTGGGCTGCATTTTCACTGCTTCTCACGTCTACACTCTGTTTAGGTACTGTCGTCTGATCCCATCTACTTAGGCACCTGAAAATAAAACATTTCACATGAGCACATTACACAAATTTGATTTACTAACAGATCCTGAACATTTTTGAACTAACATTTAATACGGTTAGCTAGTAGTAAAACAGATTTGTGAGCAGATGCAGTTATCCAAGGCTTTTCACTATAGACCAGGGATGTTCTATCTGCTATTTAATGTGGGAGGTGGGTATCAGTGATGGCAACATGGTCTTCACTCGCCTCACATTCTTTACCTCCACTTGTTAACTCTAATGCAATTATTACATTTAGTACACTCAACATCTATGAGTTTAGTATCTTGCCAAGGACAATTCGGCATGCAGATGGGAGAGAGGGGGAATTGAACCCCGAACCCTCTGTTTGGCAAACGACCACTTTACCCTCTAGGCCACACTGCCTAATTATTAACCCTGTAGAACTGATATTCAACATGAGACCCCACTATATGCATGTTACTTTGAGTAATTATTTCATGTGGGAATGTTTCAAATCCTGATAATAGTGCTTTACATGTGCTAACTTGTATCCCTGGTGAATATGCAACTACCCACCAATCGATTTGAGAGCAATGATGAAATCACCAGCTCAATAAGTTAAAGACAACGGACCAGGCCTTCAGATGATTAGTTGAATCTTACTGAAAACTTAAGACAACTTTCTCATGTCTTAAGTTTCCTGAGTAACAACTGAAGCACTAAACTGTCGTGACAATGAGGGGCCACAGATGTCACGTGTTGAGCTAGTTTTACACGCTGATGTCCCCAAACAAGAAACATTTGAGGAAACAGTCAACAGCTGAAGCAACGACACTGCTCACGTTGTGTAGATGTTTTACTAAACAGTGCGCCACGTTACATGGGAATCACATGTACACGCTGTAGTTTGAAATTATTTAATTCATGTCTTAACATCTATAACAAAGACAACCATCGGGGTTGTTCCCCTCAAAATCAGGGATAACTGATTATTTCTTCTTAGCTAAGCGAGCTAGCTTTTTCAGATAGCTGCCGCACAACACTTAAGCTAAGGTAGCTAGCCTAGCAAGTTACAATCTAGCTTGAGACTTTCCTGTTTACGGCATTTTGGGGTTAATCATATGTTGTTAAGTGTCGGGTTATTCTGATGACACAACCAGATTACACAACTGTTGTTGACTTTGAAGTGCATAAATCACAACACGCGGGCTAACATATTTATTAGAAGGCCGCGGCAGTGTATGCTAGCTGATGCTATAGCTCCACTGAGGCTAGCATTAGCTCAGCCGGCCCGTGTAAGCAGCAGTCGCGTTACCGGGCTAAAGTGATAACAGACAAAAGTAAAAGGACACTTACGGTGTTTGACCAGTCATTCCCGAAGACATAGCACCACTCCAGCGGGTCTGCAGGGACATACAAAACCGTTTCTAGTGGAGTTGACGGTGGTGGACGACGGCCGCCATAAGTCTGCTGCTCTCCGGCGACTTCTTGTGACGAGTTGTCGCGGTGAGTGACCCTGCGGAAGTGACGTGCTTTCCCTCCTTATATAACACTGCGCCTCAGCGTCACACGTGTGGGTCGTTAGGAAATAGACGCACTCAGTGTAAACAACATGGAAGTTAAAGCGATGCAGCCACTCAAGTTATCAGCAGGGAAATACAATGAGTACATGAGCATGACCTTAAAGGTACAGACAGAACTAGTTCATGAAACAAAAGTGTCTCTAGTTCAGAATGGAAAAACGCATCCATACAAATGTGGCTTTTAAAAATAGTTTTAAAAACATGCCACTTTCTTGCAACATTTTAATAACAGCTGAAATAAGAATGCACCTAGAACCGAATTGTTTTAGTTCTGTTAATCTTAAAAACAGTATAATAGAAGTCTAACTCATCACATATTTTGTATATAAAAACCTTCATTTTCAATATAACCAAGCATTCTGTTACATGAATCAACATCTGACATGTTTAGATAGATAGATAGATAGATAGATTACTTTATTCATCCCCAAAGGGAAATTAAGTCACCATAGCAGCCGGTATATTTGAATACAATAAAATACAATACAATAGAATAAAATAAAAAATATTGAGGTAGAAAGAATAAAAGCAGAAACACAAGATAAATAGGTAGACAAGGTGCAGTGGCAAGATGATGGTAATAGAACTGATGATATGATGGTAACGTTATAGTTAGACAGTATATAAAAATAGTACAGTATATATAGTATATAATATAACATAATATATATTTATATATGATAGTAATTATAGCAATATAATAGCAGCATATAGTAATAATGGCAGCAAGAGTATATACAATAATAATAGTAAATATAATAACATGTACACATGTATAAATATGTGTATATAGACTTATATATACAAAGAATATACCAATAGTATGATATAATATGATATGATATATAGTAGAAGTATAAATATAAGTATTTGACTATACAATAGATAATATAATATACTATGAGTGTAAGAATATGTAGACAGAGTGTGCAAAAGACAATATTATTGTATAAATGATATATAGTATCAATATGGTTTATATTAACACATATCACATATGATGTGGAGTAAGTGTTCCAGTATATGGAGCGGAGTGTTGTACAGGGTACACAGTGCAAGGAAACAGGTATATTTAGTGCAGTTCTGTGATGGTGGCTCTGACAGAGGTAGATGAGTTGTACAGTCTTATTGCGGTTGGGAGGAACGATTTCCTGTATCGTTCCTTAGAGCAGCGGGGTTGAATGAGTCTGTGGCTGAAGCTGCTCCTTAGTCCAATGTTTTGTGGAGGGGGTGAGAGGGATTGTCCATGATTGCCAGTAGTTTTAAAGTAGTTAAAAAGCAAACGAATGAAAAAGAGTTATGAAACATTTTAAATTATGGAGAGACCTCCTTCCTCACATGTGCATTAGAAGAGGCAGCTACACGTAGCAAGGTGGCCCGTGTTTGATTAAAGAGTCAAATGTGCTGCTAAACACACACAATTCAGTCTGATTCAATGTAAATGTGTTTTATTCTAGTGGTAGAATTAAATCGACTTGTCTGACACATACTTTTTAGACAAACTGTTGTCAATGATATTGAGGAGGAACAACTCTCTGGTCCAGACCCACATGTCCCTCACCTAGGAACTCAGTACGTGTGAAATGCCACTTAATGCGTCATTATGAACTGGTTTGGCTAACAATGGCTTGCTGGCTAACGTCAACAATGATCCTGTTGAACTGGAACACTATCAACTCAGATTACTTGGGTGTGACGTCATTCCGAGTGCCGAGCCCTAACACGTAATGGAACACGTATTTAAAGATGGAGGATGAGTGTTCACTTTCTCCCAATGTCCAGAAATAAAGCTGAAATATCCTGGATACGAACGCTGCCGTCTTGTGCATTTGGAGTCTGTGCAGTGGCGATGAAGGAATGGGGTGTCGAGGTCTCGTTGACACACAACTGTCAATCATGACGTTTTACCTGTTTTTATAGCATGAAGATGATACATCAGTATGATAGGAGCTTCCAAAAATGAGAAGCCATCTTTCAGAAAAATGTATTTGTTTTGTATTTTGATTGGTCCATGTCCAATCCACTAACATGGAGGAGGCGGCTTTTATAACCAATACTGCAGCCAAAACCACTCGCTCATTCACTCCTCCCAATTCACTCTATTGAGCGTTCTATTTGAATTATCATATAGTGAGCTAAATGAGAAAAACCAAGACTTCGGTCATTTCCTCTGGGTCATCATTGTTGTCGCACAATTGAAACATCCCACATCAACATCAGTTGGTTCATATCACACTGGGCATATTTTTCCACATGAATAAATAGAAACATATTCAGAGGCTGCACCAGCTTTCAGTTCTTTTCAAACGAGGCTTCTGATGGTCGCTGCCTTCGATCGAGTCCCATCAGAGGCTTTTCTGTTGTATCCTCTCATCTTAGAACGTGAGTGCATTGTGTTAAATGTGGCTCAGTTAGTGACCATTGGTTGAACACTAGTTTTCACAAGGCGTCGTTGGATACAACGATCCCACTTTACCAGGCATACGTATTCTAATTAAACATTCAGAGAGCTTTACAAGTTGCGAACTACTCACTATATAGAAAACTATAGAGTGAACTATACAGTCAGGAGTGAGTGATTTCAGACACAGCCTTGGAAATTATGATGTAGACAGCCATTTTCACTTCCTGATTGGTCCTTATCTCTCACACCATTTCCTTCCCTGATTTGTCACGCTCTTATATCTCTTATTTCAATGAAATTATTATTATCCGAATTTCCTTTTGGGGATGTTTCAAATTGACTCAGGTTTGATTTAAAGATAGAGAGTTCCAAAAAGTTAGCTAACAGTTTGAAGGGCAGCATGACAATAGCTTTGTCTAATCACAGGCCTTGAGAATGAGGGGTGTGTGTGTGTTATGCTTTAATTGTTTTCAATAAGTTTAAATGATTAAGGCGGAGTGATCTGGAGGTGAGGAGTTAGGCTTTTCATATCCCAGTTTGGTATCACCTATCATTCTACCACTGCTGAAAAAGTTAGCAAGAGGAGAGGTGGATTTGTTCAATGTTCAATATTGGTGATATCGAAATATGTCCCAGTTACAGTACATACAGACGACAACAACAAAGTAAAAGACATTGTAGGCTTGTAAAGATAATACAAATAAGAGGACAGACACAGACTTGTTGCAGGAAATAGACAGCAAACTTATAATTGACATTATTTTTATTTTTCATTGAATAGTTTCTAATTTTTTCCGTGCCTTCAGACCAAGATGTGAATAAGAAGGAACAAACAAATCCCCTGATCGAGTGTACAATTCTGTCATAAGAGAGAAACAAAAGATAACCATGGTCAATACAGCTCATTAACCATCTTTTTCTTAGCTGTTATGGCATTTATATACTGTTTTAAAGAGGACATATTCTTAATAAGCAACAATCTTTAACATATATTAGTATCCTAATCTGAAACCAAACTTGAACAAAAAGCTGTTCCCTGGGTTTGTGCATAAGGGCGTTGGACAAGTGGCCAAAGTAGAATGATGTTTGATCAGAAATCAATGCAAGCTGGCCTCCAGGAGACTGCTCAGAGACAGTGATAGACAACTCTGCGATCCACATCCTTCGTTACCATTCAGTTCTCTGTGTACACGCTGTGTGGCCATCCAATTCACAGGTACTCAGATAGCTAGAGTGGCTGATCTCATTTGCTGCAAATCCAGTGTAAAATTCATTGTCTATAAAAATATTGAGATTTACTTGAACATAACCTTCTGACTACGTTATAATAAAAACTCCAGATGTCCGTTGCAGTTGCACAGTGGGATGTACTGTATAAATATTGTATAAAATAAGGCAGTCTTTTCAGTAGGATAAACCAGATACAAAAATTTCTGGGAGAAAAATTGTTCAAGTCCAAAATGTTTTCACATATTTCTGCTGTTGTCAAATGTCAAGCGGTTTACAGCATTAAACCAAGAGTAAGGGATTGTTGCAACAATGAATGCACCCACACACCTACAGCCCAAACACACACTCCCCCTCACACACACACTCACACACACACACACACAACCACAAACTCCTGATGATCAACAATAACAGCTTATTCTCCAATGCAACATCCCATCCCTGGACAAATCACTGAGACGTAGACATTTTCTAATATTGTTTACAGTGCAATACAAAAGTGTTCATTCAAACTGGTACTGTACTTTTGATAAGAAAATAAAATGTTTAATATGGTAATGCTTCATATGAATAATAATTGTAAATTTTTGAGAGTTATAGTAGTATTTGTCTTCATCAGCTTTGGCTTCTCTTTCTCTTTTTTAAATTCATATTTTGTTCTTATTTATTTATCGACTAATTCCTTTATGAATTTTAATATAGAAAATATGGAACATCTACGAAAAATTAACATACCAAATCATCTGCAATTAGTTACCTATGATCATGATGTTGAGGTTTTTGTCTCTCACCAGTGGCCTAAAGTTAAGATCCACTCCCTGACCCAGAAAGAAAGCATCCCCCCATATGTCCGTGATGACAGCTACATGTCAACTTAAATGTGTTTCTGAAGGACACGTGAAAATATTGCCCAAAACAAGCATTGGAGTGTTCTTTCATGGTGTGGCCTCCAGGGGCAGAAGGAGCAGTCCTGCCTTGCTGCGAGCACAGGGATGAGATCACATGTGATGATATGGCCTGACAAGGACTGGACACAATATCCAGATCACGCTTCCATCCGCTCCCCCCTTCTTCTTCTTAAACAAACAGTGTTTACTTAACAGCAACTTCACAGGCAAACCGGAGAGCCCACTTGGTGATTAGGGGGACGGATGCTTTGCCAAAAGGTCTATAAAGGACCCTCTCTCAGTTAAGTCTCTTGAACAGCTACACTGTGAATGCCTGAGAGGCACAAGAAGTTCATAAGGATGCCGTTTGTGTCCGTGTCTGTTTGTCACAGTTCTCATCTGACAGGGCTGTAAAGCCAGCAACGTTTACTACTGCAACTGCCTGTCAGGAAGTCCTTCTGTGGTTTTTCTGCATCGACGGATGTGTGGACGCTTGGCGTGCTACAGAAGCAGGAGAGTGAAGGCGAGGAGGCCCTTTTGGCTGGCCGGGCTGGCAGGGGGAGAGAAGCCCCAGCAGGAGAGAGGACGGCTGCCCCGGACCGCAGCGTCCCAGGGCTGAACACTGCTGGGCCTACTCTGGAGGCGGTCGTAGGCTGTGCAGCTTTCTGTCGTCCAGGCCTTTCCAGTACTTGAAATTGTTGTCCAAGTGCTGCATAAGATTGGGGAGGTCTGCAAAAGCTGAGGAGAAGAGATAAGAAGTTGAAGCATTATATATGAGACTTGTCATTTGTTTTAACATTTTTCCAAGGATGTTACGTTATCGCCTTTGTATGTTTATTGGTCAGTTAGTTAGCAGGATTCCAGAAAATCGACTGAGTGGATGACCACGAAACCCGATGGAAGGATGTGGTGATGGTACATGAGTCAAAAGTCTCTCTTTGAAATGCGTAATAACATAATAACATTTCCTCTTTAAAAAATGGAGGAAGTAAAAACTAATAATTATTATTGCAGCGTGCATTTCTCTGCTGTGTGGTCTTACCGTCCCATGCATCAAACATGTCCGTGATGAAGTAGTCTATGAAGGAAATCTGGGACTTCGGGATGCTACAGGTGTTTCGGTCAAACACTGGCATAACCACTGGTAAACCTTGTCTCTTCTCTTCGTCCGTCTGTAGAAGAGACAAAAGGCACGAGTGATCATCACGCACAGTAATACAGGCAAGAATAAAGGACAAAGAAACACAGTGAAGATGCTTGACCTTTCTCCTCTCACCACAAGCAACTACATTCTTTCTCCATACCTGTGCAAAATACTCCTCTGAGATGCGTCCAGCCCACTCTATGCAGAGCTCCTGAGGCCTGCATGGATTGGAGATGTCCGCACACTTGATCAGCATCCGCTTGATAAGGATACGATTCTCAGGAGTCGTCAGAACGCCTTTGACAGATTCCTCGTCACCGTTTGCCTTAAAAAAAAAGAGAAGTAAAGTTCTGCCTATTATTATTCGCAAAAAGCAGCTGAATAGGTTTAAAAATAACTGAGCGTGTCTGTGCATGAACCCAAATGGGGGGGAAAAGCTTGCCACCGGCATTAGATAATGTCTTAGTTTTCTTAATGTCAAAGGAGAGTCTGTATTCAGTGTGTGATAGATCTTAGTTACACATGTAAAAGAGTAGAGCATGCTTCATGCAGTCACATGGTTTTCTGGCTATAAGAAACACTTTAAGTGAAAAAGAAAATCTGAGATTTCAAATAAATAATTTTAGGCTATGTGTCATCTAAGAGGTAGAAAATCATCTGATCAGCCTGTCGACTGAATTAACAACAGGAAAGTGGAGCATCTTGACAACAAAATACTTTATCTTTTGACTCATCAGAATTACATTATCATAACTACCAGGACTTGAGCATGAAACTGTCTTCTTGCCGGTTATTTCCTCTTTTTCTTGAGATATTGTGACGGTTTTTGAAATAAATTATTTCTCGTACTATTTTTACTTTATTTTATGACTTCTTTCTCATTAAATAAGAACTTCTCATACATTCTCTAAACAAACAACCTAATCATGTGTTGTAAGAAGGACAGAAGTAAGATTCCATGTGCCAACGTGACTGAAGTTAACTACACAATTACACCAGATATGTGACAAAAATAGCTACAACTCTTTATCAAAGCGTGTACCTTCTTTTATTGACCTTATATCAAACTCATACCCACGTGAACGTTTTAAGGCAGTGATTGCATTCAATATAAGAACTTAGGGACAAATCATCATCGGGGTAATTTATTTGTATTATTCCTGCCTTTAAGAGGCAAGAGCAATTTTAAATGTCTGTGTTGAGAATTCCTCACAGAGATGAGAAAGATGTTACCAGGTTGTAAAATTCTCTCCCTGCAAAGTTATTTGTGCCCAGGCAACAACAGACCACAAGTCCCCTGCACCGGTATCCCCATCTCCAGAGCTCCAACACTATTGTTGTACGTGTACTGTGAAGTAAGTGTGATTCTTCAACAGCACGTGACACCAATGATGAGACAATATTTAAATAAATGTGTTTATATGAATTATCTAAATGCTCCAGTGTTTCCTTCCTGCTCTGACTCAACACTGATCTGTTGCAAAAAATGGGAAGAACTATTTCTACACAGTTAGAAACATTAAAACAGTTGAATTTTCATTTAGTTTGTAATCTCACCCCGTTCTCATCCAGAGCAGCCAGTGGCTTGTTGATGCTGTTGACAAATTTGTTAACATGTTCAAAATGTTTTGTCATCTCCGTGGCGAGCACCATATCAATGATGGCCTGTCGTAGTGTTCGATATTCATTCCTAAAGAGAGAGAGAGAGGGGGAGAGAGATTGACAGACATCAGATGAGAGAAGGGCAGGAGAGAGAGAAGAGAAGAAAGAGGGAACAGAGAGATGACAGAGTGGTAAATAGCACAGAAACCCGTGTGAACAGTTTTCCTCCTCTGACTGCCATGACAGTAGCGATGAATGGAAGCTTTGTTCACCTTCCCCCTCTGAGGGGACCAGCACATGTGAGCTTTTCTGCTTTGGGACTCAAATCACATTACTACCCAGCCGCTGTCAACACACACAAACACACACACAACACACATACACACACAACACACAAACAACACAGTACTTCACGTGCTGTCTGTATCATAAACTATTTATCATAAGAATTGCAATACTTTAAACCAATTCCAAATAGAATATGGAGCTGCAATATTAATAGTAAGAAAACTGATTAATTAAAACAATGTTGATAACAGTTGTTATTATTATTATTAATAACAATAATAGCATTATTCAGCTACACTGAGGCAACAGATCAAGCAAAACAAAACTTTCAATCTGCTGAATGTGTTTGTAAACTTTTGAAGCAACTCTGGAGACTATTGGTTTAGATTCTTACTTCAAATATGCACATCTATACAATAATATTTATTTCAGACTTGAAGCCACACACAAGAACTGCTTTCACCTAATTTACAGATACATTTGACTCCTGACTCTGTGATCTTCAGTTGGGCAGACAACTTAAAATGTCAACTTTTTTCCAGGTGACCAGGCGTCGCAAATCTCCCACCTTTCAATGTTCTTGAAGATGTTGCACTTGTCGTCTCTCGTGGTGATCTGGAAGGCCAGTGCTGCATGGTGGCTCTCTAACACAGCTGTGTCATTGTAGAGGATGGCGAGCTCGCTCCCCGCGTTGCACAGGAAGCTGTTGGTGCGGCCCGGGTGGTCCACATCGTGCACGGTAGCAGCGATCAGGGCAGCCACCTCGTCAATGGGATCCAAACTTTGCTGTAGGTGCAGATGACATGAAAACCAGGGAGACAGTGAGGATGTTGGGGAAGAAGAAGCAGTAGCTCTTGTATCTTGTGAAAGAGAGTTGTGATTAAATAATACGATAATCAAAAAAAATGTTGCCCTTATTTTAGCTGCATTTGCAAGAGATGAGGATTTCCTTAGATTTCCAAAAGTATGGAACTAATTCAATTGGCTGATAATAAATGTGTATGATACGTCTACACTGCAAAAAACTTGCATAGATAACAAAAACATTTGCAATTACAAGTGTTGGCATCATGATAATTTATTAGGTAATTTATTGCACGCTGGATAGTTGTGTCACAGGGGTGTAAAAAGTACAAACATATTAGCAAAGGAAACCAAAATAAATCAAATAAAGATCATACAAAATTATGAATAATTCTAATTATCTCCAGCAACTGTCTGCAGAGTTCAGGGAACCATTAACCTTGAGTTATGTAACTTCACAGTTCGCTGGCTAGGCCAATGAAAGATCCTGCCCCTGAGATCAGAAATAGACAGTTTGGTAATCAGCTTAGCATGTGTAGGCCCTCGACTGCTTGCTGAGCACCTGACACACTTGGGAAAAGACCACGACTCTCAGGACAAAGTCGACTCAGACAGGACACCTGACAGTCAAGACAGAGCAGGGAGCGACGCTCAGTAGAATCAATAGAAAATCCAAACAACAACAGACTGTATGTGTTTGGACCCTCAAAATGTTCAATGCCACGTACTAACCCATATAACAGCCAAGCTAACTTCTTAAGCCGCTCTTAAACCCCATCTTAAAAAAAAGCTAATAATGAGAAGTAAAGCGACAACATCATAAATACTGTGGAGTCATTTCTTTACATTCTCTCAATAATTAATCACAGATTTAGTGAATACATTTTCAGCAAAAAAATTGAATTATCACCACAAAATATCCTGGAAACCCCAAACCATAAAAGACCAGCAAACATGTTGTTAGAACAATAATCATAATAAAAAAAACATTAATAATATTTTATTAATTTAATTTATGTCTACCAGCTAATTTTTCATTTAAAAAATGTACGATTAATTTTGTATTATTAGTGTTTGTGAATTTACCTTGACCCTCTCCTTGCTCAGGAAATAGGCTGTTGCGTGCAGGACATCAGCTGCATGACTGGAGTTGTGGTAGGAGTTACTGGAGTGGTAGTTAGCTTCAATCAATTGTAACCAGGAGCGCAGAGTTGCCTCAGGGCAGTTTAGGAATTCACAGACCCCAAAGCGAGAGAAGATCTTCAGGCCCAAGTAGGTCAAAGGCCTGCGGGAGGATCCAGCACAGTAGTTTAATATAAACTCTCATACCAAGCGCTCCCTCCATGCAAAATAAAATTTGACACAGTCCCTCTGGTCTGGCCTCACCGTTTCATGGTTGCGGCCTCCAAGTTGAAGACGTCAAAGTCCCAAGAGTCCTCAATCTCCATGGTTTTGGCGATGCGAGGGGGGATGTCATTTATGGACAGAGGAGTTGTCAGCTGGCTGGGGATATGGTGGGCATCTGTGAGCAAAGGAAGAGACAAGAGGAGGCGTTCACATAAGAGGGGGAAGTTAAAAAATAGTTGTTCCCTGACTCTGGATGAATAATACAAGGAGAAAAAAAAAAACAGAGCAATTCATATCATCATGCTTTATGCAAACTTACGTTTTGTGGAAAGTATGTATTCGTTTCCTGACAATCTGCGTAAACCATCCTGTGAACATGAAAGAAAGAAAAAAAGAGTGAGGGACGGAGGAAGGGAGTGTTGAAAACTGACTGAGCACATACAGTTCATTAGTTCACCATTATCCAACACATGTTGGGTTTAGGAGCACGGACCTAAAGTTTAAACTACTAATAAACACAGATTTAGCCACAAGTCAGGGGGGAATTCCACCAGAGAAGTACTTAATAAAACATTACTTTAAGTCCACTTTTTAAACATTTTAAAATTGGACTTCTGGGGGTCAATGACGTCCCAAAAGCTATAACTTGAACCTAGAAAGCTTACTTTGTAATGATTTTCCCACAAAACACAGCCATTAAGACCTGGGTTTTAAAAATATGAATTGGTTTTTGGATCTCTCTGAATGCATCAGTGCATTTTGACAAAGATACACAAGGAAATGCGTTTGGACAGAGGCAAGAGCGGAACAAATCACCACGGAATAAATAAAAATGATAGTGATGAAAGTGATGTGGCAATATTTTGGTGGCTTTGTTGACACCACATTTCGTTGCCCCACAACAGCAGGAGTTTTAAATATTATAACCATATTTATGAACTAGATAGATGAGTCATGAATGACTGCAGAACACAGGCACATCTGTCAGATCATCTTAAATTACATTTGTCTCTGGGCATCTGTCCACCCCAGTAGTTAAACAACACGATCAGTCGTATTTAACAGCGTATAAAGATTTGGGATAGTAATGGGCTGAAGTTTAGCCACACTAGCACTTTAATGCAATTTAACGATCCTCGGAGGACCATTCTGCCTCTAGCGCCACCATGAGGCAGTTGTTGTTTTGAAATATGGCATTATTCACATTTATAAATGAATGCTCCTCATTGGATGAATCAATGACCTCTGTGACCTTAGTCCTTTTTCTCGTGCCATTACCATTATCCATGCATTTGTTTCATGCTAACTTGAAACTGAAGCTGATTGAGCTAATACTGAGTATTTAGTGCTAATAAGCAACTGCTATAACTAGCTTTTGTCAACCACAAGCATGTTAGCACATAACTAGCTTTTGTCACTGTGCGTATGTTAGCATATAACTAGCTTTTGTAACTGTGCGTATTGTTAGCATATAACTAGCTTTTGTCACCATGAGCATGTTAGCATATAACTCGCTTTTGTCCCTGTGCGTATGTTAGCATATAACTAGCTTTTGTCACTTTGAGCATGTTAGCATATAACTAGCTTTTGTCCCTGTGCGTATGTTATCATATAACTAGCTTTTGTCACCATGAGCATGTTAGCATATAACTCGCTTTTGTCCCTGTGCGTATGTTATCATATAACTAGCTTTTGTCACCATGAGCATGTTAGCATATAACTAGCTTTTGTCCCGGTGCGTATGTTAGCATGTAACTAGCTTTTGTCACTGTAAGCCTGTTAGCATATAACTAGCTTTTGTCACTGTGAGCATGTTAGCATATAACTAGCTTTTGTCCCTTTGCGTATGTTAGCATTATACTAGCTTTTATCACTGTAAGCATGTTAGCATTAAACTAGCTTTTATCACTGTAAGCATGTTAGCATTAAACTAGCTTTTGTCACTGTGTGCATCTTAGCATTAAACTAGCTTTTGTCACTGTAAGCACGTTAGCATATATGTAGCATAAATCTGTCTCTGTAAATAAAATGTTAGAAGCCTAAAAACATGGGAAACATTGTGAGCATTGAACCCTCCACTTCTTCCAAACACCTTTGCCATTCGTCAGCTCAGCCACTGACAGGCCCATATCATGCAGCCATTTGTATTTTGGGCGTCAGCGACACATGGGTGTGTGTTGCGAGCGGGTGAAATGTTTACCTCACAAGTGAAAAAGGAAGAGCAGACGGGCTCATCTTTGACCCGAGCATTGTCTCATGATGGCGCTGCCTCTGTACACACTGGCTATTTTAAGACTTTCTCCCCAGAAAGATGACAGCTCCTCTCCTAACGCCGACCGGCTCTTCGGAGTTCAGAGCTCGCACACCTCACACCATGAGCCAAGAGATAACAAATGCAAGCAGGCACCTCATACATTTTTTTTAATAGTACGTAAATAATCCTCTAACCCCAAAAAGCAAACCTCATGGTTTCTCCCGTTTCATCAGCCTCTACCTCTAGAATTACATGTGACACCTCTGTGTCTCCAGAGAGCGCATGTATAAGTGAAGCCGTGCTTATTCATCTGATCCAAAGAACAGGATGTTTCCAGGCCTGTGGAGCCGAGAGGAAGAGGTTCATGTGAGTGTGGGGGGGGGGGGGGGGGGAAGAGAGAGGGGGCGAGGGGGGGGAGGGAGAGGGGGGGAGACAGGGAGGGCGGGGTGGGTTTTCCTCTCCAGCCTACAGGAGCACAAAGGACAATCTAACACTTCCTTTGGGGTCGTTGCCAAGACTGCCAACTTGGCACTCTTTCTACTTCTCTACTTCACCATTGCTGTCTGTTAATCCCTCTCTCTCTCTCTCTCTCTCTCTCCCTCCGAAAAAATCCTCACTAAAAAAGATGCGCACATTACAGCATCTCCGTTTTCTTTCAAGGGGTGTCCACGTAGACCCTCCTGTTATCACCCCCCCCTGCAAATGCTCCCCATGCGAGTTATCACACGGGAGTCGCTTCAGGAAGCTGCTTGGGTGTTTCAGACCCAGGCCAAGGACCCCTGTGCTCTCAGGGACCCACCGCTTACCGTCATCAGCCCGCCCACGAGGTCGTTCGTGTGGGGGTCTTCATCCTTGTTGCCGAACTGTGGGGAGTAGAGCTCAGTGGTCCTCAGGATCTCCAGCACTCGGTCCAAGGCTTCTGCTACGGGCATGGGGCTGCTTTCCTGCGCTGCATTGATGATGTTGATTACCTTGAAGGGGAAAAAAACAAACAAGGGATCTTAATATTTATATAATGATAGAACAGCTCCCCAAACATGAAGCCGAACCACCTTGATTGCCCCCTGGTGGCTGGCTGAAGTATGGGTCATAAACCCTGCCTCCTCCGTGTTGGCAGATGGGACAAGGAACCAACTACAAAGTCAAAGTACACGTTGAATACGTATTTTTCTCAAAGATGGTTTCTGTCATTCTAGGCATCACACTGATGTTTCTTCAAGTGATCATGTCTATAATACGTTTGGTTTTAATTATGTATTTGATGTTATACACACCGGGTGAAACGTTACGATCGACTGCTGAGACTAACTCGCGATTGGTCATGAACATGTATCGACAGGACCTTGATTCCAAGGCTGTATATCTCCATCATTACTGCACAGACTCCAGCTACAAATGACGGTAGGAAATGGAAATCTATCAGAATATCCTCAATAATTTATAAACGGTTTAATCCGTGGTTTGTCAATGTGATGTCACCGCAACAGACCCTCAGAAAATTACTGCTCCTGGCTAAGAAATAGTAATATTTTGAAACCATGAATTGTAGATTGAACACTTTCATTTTTGTACGAGTTAAAATATGAGATAGAATGTGGTCATAGTTAAGCATTAAAATGTGTTGGCCTGAAATTTAATATATCCAAACTTTCAAATGATTTGTTGAAATTTGTTGTGGCAGTTGAATAAGGGGAGATAAAAGCATATTACGTACTCTCTGTCTCTAAAGTAAAAATATATTTATTATGTTAAAATAAAGTAAAGTAAAGCATTGTGAAATCATTCACGCACGTGAACGTTCTAACAAGTGAACTTGGTAGGGTTAACAATGGGCACCTATGGCGAGGTCATCAAGCATGTGCAAGAACACAAGTTCTATGTAACTCATTTCCACACAAACAGTACCAGCAGTTCTATCAGTGCTTTATTCTAGAGAGGATGACGCCTCCAGGGACTGACTACACAGTCAAATGATAGAACAGAGGAACTGCAGTGAGTCATATGACCCGTCCCTGGGGACTTTCTCTGTTTCCGACTATCCACGCTGCAGACTGCATTTAACCAGTGAAGCAGCAGGTCATTCTGGTGCAGCTTGCTTTCCTGTCTTGTTGCATGAAATGTGGCGTTTTATCAGCCGGTCTCCTCTTGACATGGTCTGCGTGGCCTGAGCCTCCCCACTCGTAGCTGTACAAGAAGAGCTCATGGCGATTTGTGGCAGGTTTTATAACCCAGAGAGTTTGGTCATGAGACACAGATCATCAGTACAAAGAGCCGATCACATGATGGAGGCTGGGAGGGAAGATATGGAAGGAGATGAACCAACCTTGGTGATGGGAGCTTCTATAGTCATGGAGTGGATGCGGGCCATTGAGGAGTGTCTTCGCTGTGAGCTCCCTGGAAACAAGACGTGTTATAAACTCAAACTTTGAAAACAACAAATTAAGCTGTTCCTTTCCAAAGAGTTTGTTGTGTATGTGTGTGTGTCCAATCAACACTTAACGCAAACAGACTACTGGGAAGGTTTCACAACCTGGAAAGAAACACCCAGACTTTCCATCATCTATCTCCCCTCACTCTCACCATCGCTCCCCCGAGACGTTGTGGACCTCACGTCCAGAGAGCCTTTCCTCCTGTCTTTGTGCTTACTGGATTGGATGTCTGGGGAGAAGAAGATGATTTCCATTAACACACACAAAAACAGTTTAAGTTTAGTGACCGGCTGACATTGGCTCCGCCTCCATACTCTTGTACTTGGAGGAATGGGAACAGCAATTTAAATGTATCTATTTCCTTTCAATTACTTAGATCTGTCGTGGGCATTTAAAGCATAATGCAGGTGTTTCACTCTCATTTTTTTATCTCAACCAATTCCAAATTAAAAAGTGTTTTGTCTCGAAACCATTCGTGCAGCATGAGGGACAAAGAATCTTCTGTGGATTATAAGTCAACCATAATTTTCTTGACTTTCTCTGCCTTAATTTAGACTTTACATCACATATGGCTCCGACCAAGACAACTAATTCCAAGTGTGTGATTTGATTTGAAGGGGATTTAATGTTATAAAGGGATTAACATAAAGTCATGAAACTGTTCTCTTATTATTTCTTCATCTGAGGAAGCACACAGCTTGGGACAGTCTGTACATTTAAGTTCAAAATTACAGAAACAGGGTTATTTCTGTTTTCTTTTCAATTTCTGACTGTGCTTGTAATAAAGTAAACTTAAGACTTGCAATATAGAGACAAATTAAATTAAGAAATAAAACCAATTAAAACCCCAGTCACTTTGTCTGGCCAGAGGCAAGTAATATAAAGCTGGTGATACAGTCTTATAAACCAAAAACAATGTTTAAAAGTGACTAGCTTACAATAAGCTGTGGAAAGGACAAGGACACAGCAGAGTTATGATCCCTGTTGTACAGGTATGTGCTCTATCAAGTGTGTTATTCTAATCTAGAGGCAAGGTAATACTGGACAATCTTTGCCTTTATATGGACCAGAGAGAATTTCAGGTTGGATCTTACCTGTCTGAGACTCTGCCTGCACACGTTCACCGGGTTTTTCACTCTGTGTGAATAGAGAGGAAAAGCAAATTCATGTATTCAGGCCAGAAAGCTCCTTTCACTCAACGACTCCATCGAGACCTGGTGTTAACATCAGACCTGAGTGATCCCATCACGTCAGTTTCTTAATAAATACATTTTAACGTTTGTCAGTGTCCAGACATAGAATTATCTGTGGACACCAAACAATACAATATATCTTCCCTCTCTCCAACCATTCAAACATCTGGTTAAAATATAGTAACTTGAAAGTTCAAAGCATATGATACCATCCTAAAACTGAGGTCCTAGAAATGTGGTCCTGAAACTGCAGGAACAGAGTATTGACATTTCCTTATGAGTAAAGTCTTAGTTCAGGCCTCTCCCATCTCTCCTTCTTACACTCACAACAGACACATCTGTATCATGCACCAGACATAATAACAATATCATTTGGTTTTCATGAACAGAAATGACCTGCGTATTTATTTGCATAAAGAGACGTATTTTTTATGAACAGACAAACTTAAAGCTGTTGTGATGGGATCGCTCAGGACATGGTCAGAACAGGGCAATTATCAAATCAGCAAAAATGGAAAAGATGTCTCACCTTATTATTATCATTTAAAGGCCTGTTGAAAGACACATAGTGTCTGATTTTTCTGTGAAAAACAGAGAGGCTTATTAGTAACCATGACAAAATAAAAGGGATACAAACAACCAAAAGAGTTCCTCGGTACTTTACTGTCACTCACCCTCCCTGTCCAATTACAGGTGTGATCTTCACATTTTGTTGAATGCTGTCTCCATTCTTCTTTTTGGCATAATAAATCCCCTGCCACTCCTGCAACCATAACAAGACAGAACCACAGGGGAGGAAACATCATGTAAAGATCAGGAACATATTTATAAAAATCAACAAAATAAAAGTTCTTAAATTATCCTAAAAGTGGGTGTGGACGCAAATCAAATCAAACTGTATTTTGTAAGGCACATATTCACAAATAGTAGTGGACTGGCTGTAGCTTGGCAGTGTCTGTGGTGCAGGTCAGACGCTGAGTGTTTCATAGAGCACCAAGCGGCTTCAATGTGAAGGGGGAGCGCTCCTGGAGTCCGGTGCCCTTGTTTCATGTCCCCCCCACCTACAGACTGCTATGGCAGCTTAAAAAGAACCTTCCTGCTGTTCAACCGACTGGGACTGACCTTCGCTCTCTGTGTGTAGTAAGATTACAGCGCTGCCATCAACCGTTGTTCTCATTCACATGAAACAGAGCTGCCGGACGGCCGCTGGTGCAGAGTGACAGCACACATGGATGCACGTGCTTGCATGCAGGCACAGACACAAAGGCAGCAGCAATTTTCTACCAGGCTTACAAGACTGATCTGATTGTGAAGCGATAGACTACAGAGACATCTCTGTCATTTGTCCAGATTGTGTTTGTAAGGAGATCTTTTACCATCTCCGCCAAGGAGGTTATGTTTTCCTCAGGATCCGTCTGATCGTTAGCAGGATTATACAAAAACTACTGGACAGATTAGCACATAACCGGGTGGAAGGATGTGGCTGGGGTCGGGGAACCAATTCAATTTGAGTGCAGATCTGGATAAGGGGGCAGATCCAGGCTGTTTTTCTTTTACTTTATTCAACATTGCAAGATTGCATTTTGCAACATTTTGTATGATTCTTCAAAGAATAATCAATGTATCTTGACATGTTCAGGGGATTGGTATTGTGTATGTGTGCAATTCGGTGGAGATCCAAATCAAAATCCAGAATTTAAAATGTGGTTTCATGAGGAGCATGTTGGGCCTTTGTAGAGTTATTGGGCTTTTTGAGATCAAGTTCTTAATCATATAATTACCTGTATGAGATGATTTAATGAATGTTTATTACCTTTCCTTTCTGTATGCAGGAGTTTATTGTTTCAAGGAGATCAGGCTTATTCTTCTCACTTTTAGGCACTTCTACAATTTCCTTCCCTATTAGCTCGCCTTGTTGGTAGCCCATTATGGACTCGTAGGCAGGGTTCACGTACTGTGGAGGAGAGGCAAGGAGAGAGCTCAGGCACTGAAGGGTTAATCTGCTGTTGAGAAAATCCACACTCAACAGTTCAGACACAGATAAGACGATGACCTCTTGCCGACCAATAAACTGTTTTCAAAGAGGCGGATACATTTTTAGCACATTTAATTTTTACATGAAAACATAACATGATAAAGACAAGCTACAGGGGATTTAACAAAAGGAGCCATTCAGAGGGACGGAGACCGAAACTATCAATTCTTGAGATCTGGGGTCACAAGACATGAATGAACAGAGGGAGGGGGGGGAAGGGTGGTGTGGGGGGGGGGGGGGGGAGAGAGATAACTGTACACTACAATAAACTCTACAAGAAGTATGAAAATCTATAAGGAAACCTACTTGAATTACTTGATCTTCAGAAGTGATCTCTATGGCCTCCTGGCTTTGTTCTAGAGCTGTGAAAATAGCATTTGCAGCCCTTGTGCACATGGAGAGAGAACAGAAAAAAGAATTAAACTTTGCAACACTGTCCAGCATCGATTTATTTACATACAGTATATATGGTGAGCTTATAAATATCCATCTAACAACTCCGGAAGCCTCTGTCTCTCTGTGGCTTCTCAAGAACCGTTCATCTTATCAGCTTTGCACTTGGCATGTGTATTTCTAAAGGCCCAAGGAAGTGCAGCATCGTATTTACTGTGATTTGTGATACATACAATAAAAATAACAATAACTACAACTGATTCTCCATTTCTGGGTCTGTGTACTGAGTCGAGCTCTATTGAACTTTGACTAAACAGCTGAGTCGGCTCTTTGTGCAGCAGTGGAGGCGAAGCGTCAGGGTTTTTGCGGACTCACTCTCGCAACCGCTCTTTATTGACTGTATAGCTCAATCACTGCAGGTCATTTTGACGGTTTCAGAAAGAAAAGTGCAACCAGCATCCCCACAGGCCAAGCAAACAGCCCCGTGCAGAGAACAAACACTGCACTAGAAGTTCTTACTGAGATTTACACCAGCCAGTATCACCGACACAGCACGACTCACCTCAGTTTGAACTGCGCCCGCACCTCTCCGTGCTCCAGCTGAAGCAGCTCGTTGTAGCAGGCCATCATATTGGCATTCTCCACATATCTCTGAGGATCAGAGGGCAAAACCAAACAACCGGGGTCAATCAACGACTCAAGTAAAGTAATTACCATTTTCTAATCAGTGCCATGACATGATAGGTTAAAATACTCTAACACAATAAGTAACATGGGCAATGCAACTGTCTCCTGAGGAAATCTGGTGTCCTGCGTTACTTTTTGTGGTGATAGTCAGGATAGAATCAAATGTACGCAGGATATACACACACACACACACAATGTTTCTCACCCTATTAAAGCCAGCATTGATCAGGGGCATCACAGAGGCTTCTTCTCTGTCTGGCCTTAAAAAGAGAAAACATGTTAGCACCCAAACACTGACATGACTAATGCTTGTTTGGAGAACATCAGCGGGTTACACCATATGACATGCTGCAGGCCTACAGAGCTCTTAGTCATGCATTTAAATTCTAACAATACTCCAAACCCTTAAGCTACTGAAAAAGAAAAGAAAAAAGGCAGTGATGTAGAGGGGGGGGGGGGGGGGTCGGCGGATTGCACTTACCTTTTCACAACGGCGACTATCACAGTGTTTTCTGAAGAGTTGACCGCTCTAATTGACCTGAATGTAAACAGAGGGAGCCTTTTAGCCAGTGGAAAAGCCCGTAGCATCAAATCAATGTATTTTTCAGTTTTTCACGCTTGGATTCTCCCAGGCAGGCAGAGCCCAGTGGTGCAGCTCTGTGAGGAGGCCTAGACCTCTGAAAGAATGCTGTGTACAGGGCCACTCATCCGCCTGTGGTTTTCCCCAGCCAGTGGTCATAAAGGGCCTTTAGTTCCCCATCTGAGCTCGTGCGTGTACATTGAACATATGGATTGGCCAAAATGAATGGGGTTAACATACGCACTGGGCAGGGCAAATGAATGTTTGTAAATGTGTTTTTGGTTTGGGCAGACGCTAAAGATAGAGTTGGTATGGGCAGGCACCCGCTCGTTTCTCATTGGCGTGACTTTGCGATGGAAGCGAGGCAGCCCGAAGTGAGGCGGCCATTTAGCCCCACCGAGTCATAATCACACGTGTTTCCAGATATAATGAAACGCATGAAAAGCAGGGCTATAATCAGTCCTATCGAGATCATCTGGTTCGGATTATGTCATCAGCCTTTAATAACAGTCTCTACCAGAATTCAAATTCAATTTAACTGTGTCCGCTACATTAGTGACTCCAAACCAGGGGCACTTAGAGACGCAGCCGCCAGGAGCTCCATGAAAAGACAGTGGAGCAGTGAAACTCCTTTGAAAATGTCATTAAACAAATTTATCCAAGTTTTGAGTCAGCTGCACAGATAGATAGTTTAAAGTAATGTATCAATATTAAATAGTTAAATAGTTAGAATTAATGCATGTGATCATTTGGTAAAATAGTTACAAAAAATCCTAGTGGACAAAGGCATGTATAACAAATCGTAATATTAGTAGATAAAATAGTTGAAATAGTTACTTTCATCCAGTTTAACTAGCTCACTCAAGTAGTTTGTAAAGTTAAAGTAAAGTTTAATGGATGAAAGTTAAAATTGTAAAAAGCTACTTTAATGGATAGAATAGTTCAAGTAGTTAAAAGTAATGTTAGTGGATAACATAGCAAAAAGTAATATATTGCTCTAATGACATTGTTAATGTAGTAAAATCGTCGAGATCATTAGTTAAACTTTATGGACAACTGGCAGCAGCGTTCAGCCTCGGCTCATCCAGGTTTGTAGCTTGAAACTTGACCCCACTGACCTCCCAGCAGGACACTGACACACTTACAGTACATTTCATTCATAAGAACTATATTTAATTGTACACAAACACTTGTAAACCTCTACACTACTTCATTCCAGAGGTACAACTTGAAGTGCGAGTACATTGATGGTGAGAGAAGTCACTTACCGGCATAGTGCTTCAGCGTCAAAGTGTCTGGAATGTCTGTGGTCAATGATGACAAGGTCGTGATGCTTCTCCAAGAAGCATTCAAGAGCCGACTCGGGTGTTCGCGCCATGCTGCACCTGAAGTTCGCCTTCTCACATGCCCAGCAGAAGCCATTACTCTGACTGTCCTCTTTGGCAAAAACTAAAAGTACCTGCAAAGACAAGAAGTGGATAAGCACACATAATGTATATATATATATATATATATCAGTCTATATCAGCAGATTTATATTTTGAATGTCCTCTTCCAATGTCTTACTATTGTTACTTCTGATAAGTAAGTCATCTAAATATTAGAGTCACAATATCCAAGTGGACAAAATACACTTAAAACAAATGCTAGAACAAACTGAAGTTATATGTTATGTATTTTAATACTTGTGTTAGATTGATAAAAGTATTTCCATTGCTTGACCAAGGCAAAAATACGCTGATCTGACACAAGAATAAAACCAATCCAATTTAAATATGAAAACAATCCATCAGCATTTCCCAGAATCCAAAGTGAAATCCAACTCATATGATATACAGAGAAGAACCAGCAACGTCCAAATGAAATTCAATTTTGATATTTGTGGTTAATTTTTTTTTTATGTAAATGAAATTAATGTTATTATTGCAGAATGAATTGATTCATCCACAAACTGTTGCACCAATTACATGATTGTTGCAGGGGCAAAACCTGCAAAGCCTCTTGTAGATGTACAATAGTTTTGTATTTCTTAAGATTATGTGAACATCTATCTGCCAGAGAAATGATTGAAATTATGAATTTATGACTCGTGGGTTGGGTTTGCAGGAAATGATTTAATGCACAACATACGAGAACTATGAGGCTGATATGTTGCTTTAATCTGATTTGGGAAACCGACAAAACAAAAAAAAGCCACACCCAATTTAAAATTAGAAAAACACTTTTTGACATTTCTGTTTGATAGATTACTTTAAAAACATATGTTCCTTTAGGTAATATGTCAGTGGCAAAACCTGCATGTATATAAGGACTCATTGTTTGTATCTGTGGAGACTCTCAGCTCTCCAGGTCATGGCATCTTCAGAAGTTGTACATAAGCACACATCATGTGTTTCTAGAAAAAGTTTCAGGCTTTTGTACGAGATGTGAAACTTCTTCAAGAAACACAAGCCAGTGCAGCTGCCTGTGTGACTATGTTCACATCTTATGTACAACTTCTTACGACTCATTGAAATGTGTTTCTGTACAACATACGAGAACTAAGAGGCCGAATCGTCGCTGTAACCCGAGTTGTGACACTGGTTGGCCTCCACTCTGTTCTATAAAATGAGCGAAAGACAAAAGAGAGCAACAGGAAAACATGACTTGGATTTGCCGGGTGAAGCTCGGAGTTGTCAGCACGTCATCTGTTCGTTCGTTCTCATTTGCGCCCGTCGTACTAATCCTCCCGCAGCGAGGGCTCCGCTGTGACCTCAGGGCTCCAGTGGACAGGCCCTGATTGATCAGGCTCGGCTCGCACACGGGGCGTGGCACCGATCTTATTGTCCGCAGCCGTGATCTATGACACGATTAGGTGAGGTGGCCTTGACTGGCCGGGGCCCCTCCCACCAGTCTGTGGTAGAAAGTGCTGCTCCTGCCATCAAACCAGCCATTGAGAGCAGCGCACGCTCTCCCTCTCTTTCTCTCTGCCAGCACACTTTCATATAACCCCTCACTTGCGTAAACGCCGGACCAGAGATTTAGGCCCACCTCCAAGAGCTGTGCTGCACTGAGAGCAGATTCATGAGTCACCCTCAAACAGACGTCATCTCCCCGAGGTTGGCCGGAGGCAGAATGAACATAAAGAAGAAAAAGGTTGTTCCGCAGTTTAAAGTTTGCATCACACCTGTGAACTGGAGGAAACTAGAGCCACTGTCCTCCACACAATCAGGGAATAGAGAGGATTGATTCATTCTGACGGTTGCTGTGGATTTATGAGAGAGGGGTCTTACTCATATTCCAACATTTTCCCTACAAGCTGCAATAAGGATCCTGGTCATAAATACATCGCAGGTCAGACCTGCAGCTGTGTTCGCTACGCACAGGGAATTAGATCAGAATTCCACATCGGGATGTTGGTAGAAAAGTCAACATTCCAGCGGAGGTGGAGGAACTGGGACATATAGGCTGAGATAAGGTCTTTACAGATGCCGGGTGCTCAGACTGGACAGATCACCATCACTCACTTAAAACCCATCCAGATGCAACAGACAAAACATGGAAGAAGACTTGAGATAATATGTTTTCTAGGTGCAGATCTCCTAAAAAAAAAACAGAGACAGAGGCAAAGTTTACAGGAGGAAAAAAAAAAATTGCTGGAAGGGAGGGTAGTGAGCGTTTTTTGGCAGTGTGTGGTTGTTCTGTCTAGAAAACATCATTGTTGAAAACAGAGAAGGCCCGGCCAGATCCTGTGAGCCCCGAGAAGAGAGGAGGAGCGGAGCGGAGGAGGGCACGACAGGATCAGCTGTGAGTGACAAAAACAGGAAGGGCATATCTCTCTACCTCGTTTTCCTACTGTGGTCACACTGGAGCGCATCAGACAATAAAGAGTCCACTCTCTCCGCTTATTATATGAGGCATTAACTTACAGGACGTCTGAAACAGTACTTTTCTCAGAGTCTCTCACCATATATCATTAGTGTTATATTAACTATAGCAATTTCTGAGGTTATATTTGAATAAAAAACGAGCTTTGAGGACACCATGGACACAGGTATCACTAAGAGTTGTACTCAAACAGCTCATACCTTCACCAAGGACAAGCAGTTCTCTTAGATTCAAACACGCTAAACTCTTATGGCACTTATGGATATCAGTCCCCTAAACATGCTAGATCATAAATCTAGATCCAATACGTTACTCCCTTTGACATTGGAGGAAATGTCATGTTACAGAAACTGAAAAATAAATTCCTGGATCCTTGATTTGGATCTGCACCAAATTGAATGTGTTCTTCCCTGATTCCTGACGCACCACGTCATTCCACCAATGCTTCATCCATACCTTTGAATACTAAAACAATCCTGTCAATGCTAACACATCAGAAAACATAACAAAACTGTCTGTCATAATTTTCATGAATCGGTTTTTGCCCGTCCAGATTACAACGCTGCCCCAGAGTTTTCAAACTAAAACTGGGCCGGCAGCATTTCCAAACTTCTCAATTTTTAAGGGCTTTACTTTATGTGTTTTCAAACAAAAAGTGTAACACAAGTTTCGTGATAATCTGTCCAGTGGTTTTTGTATAAAGTAACACACGTGAAAGGACCAATGAATGCAGATGAAAACACAACCTTCTTGGTGGAGTTATCGATTTTCAGTATTGATTGTGTCATCTGTAAAATAACTGACAATACATTAAAAAAAATTTGGATCAGAATCTCTCAGAGTAAAAGATAGCGCCTTCGTTGTAGAACCAGACGAACCAGCAAATGCTTCGGATTTTTGTTTGGAAATATACAATAAATCCTGATTCATTTGCAGTAGGGGATAACATCCTGGGAAACGAGATGAAACCAAATTGTTGCACATACTCAAAATACTTTTAAACACTTTTCAAAGACTCCACGTTCTCACAGCAGCAGCAGCGGATGCCAGAGGAACGAGCTCAGCACCAAACTGCATAATGAGCCATTGAGCGTCAGAGAATGTCCTATTTGCAGTGACGAAACTGGTCCATGGATCCTCTGTGCACTTCTTCCATAACGTGCATTGTTCATTATGGTATGTTCTCGGTCATAAATGTTTGGCCCGGTTGCCTTGACAACCCGAGGCTGCATGGCACACAATGCGTCCATTAACAGTTTTTTCATTTTTCCTCCTTTTCTTTGAATGTTTGCTTGAAGCCCTTTTCCCCCTTTAATCTCTGCGCTAGGTGTGGTATCTCTGAGAAGTTCAAGATTAGGTCTGACTGCAAACAAAAGGAGGTGACGTTCTGAAACGCCAATGCGGGAAAAAATTCCACCAAATATTGACAGTCACACCGAGTGTAGCTCCGGGGCTCGGCTAAAAGCCCTTCAATGACACGGACATAAACATTTCACCGCGGCACTTCTGCTGCTCTGTGGAAAGAGTCTCATTGGCACCAGTCGGTCACATGCTCGGCATTGTTTTACCATACCTGAAGTGGGTCTTTAAATAACTTCATTGGTCCAAATTGCACCTCCGTTAATGTGGTCTGAAAAGATAAGAAGAAGAAAAGGAGGATTAGGACAAAGTAAATTTCATGAACATGACATTTTATCACTTACTTCATGGTTTGTGTTTTTAACCCTTGTGTTTTGTTGACAATGCTTCTTCTAGCACACTTGATTAAAGTGACAACAGTACAACGGATTATTAGGACCATAGACTCCAGGGTATTAGAGGGCTCCTGCCATGTAAGAAAGACTATCAATGCATAAAAAGATCCACTGTTTTCAACCAGGTTTCACATCTGGAGTGTCAGAGACCACAAACTGAGGTAAATACATTGTTTTCTGAAAAGTGTCATCAGGTTAAAATAAAGTTTATAAGTAATTCTCCAAAAATTAACAAATGTCACCACGCTGATGAAGAACATGAGTAAAAAGGAGAGTAGAACCGCAGAACTAGATCCTGTTTCTATGAATTGAACCAAGAATGAAATAGAACTGTGACATCAACTTCAACTCCACAGCAATCAAAATCAAAACATTATATATTGTACTCCACTACGTTTATTCAGGAACTTTAACATACATACTATGTATTATTTCACCATTCCAGATTAATAATACAAACTGGAATCAACTAATGTGTCACATAATTTCTCAGTTGAACAACCTGGACAAACCGCAACCACCTTACTGTGCTTATATTGAAATATGTGAATTATATGAATTATACGGTGAACATTATTTAACAATTACTGATATTGTTTCATTTCCCAGGCAGAAATTTACAAACTACACAGTACGAAAAAAAAAAGGAATTAAAATCCGTCTAAATCTTCATCAGCCTAAAACTTAACAATGTTGCTTTCAAATAATCACAAATCAGATTATATAACATACATGTGAGTTAACCCTCTGATGTCTGATTCAACCGCACAGTAGTGGACAGGTTTTCGGCTGATTACACTTTCCCTTCATGAGCTTACTCTTCGCTGTCTGCAAATAATTTAGCTTCCTTCCTGCTAAATGCAACCCAGCTCAGGGGTTAGTCACCATAGCAACCAGGCCCCTTGCGGACCGCCATCCCTCCAGAATTCCTCTTCTCCGTAAACAATCTACACATGTGAGGAGGAATACAGGGAGGAATTTCAGAGCGTGCCAGGCGGGAGTAAATCACTTCTTGCTAAATTGTAAGCCTTTTAAAAGCTCCATAGAAAAAACAAAAGGGGTGGGAGGGTGGGGGGGGGGGGGGTGGGGTTGGGGGAAGAAAAAAGCTGATTAGCCCTCCGCCGTGGACAATTGACGTCATCATGACACTAGGCCGTTTGTTGTAGTCGTGGGGCATCGGGAGGGCTACAAGCTGATGCTCTGTGATCATCTGATCTTCCCCAGACACGAGGACCTGGTCGCATGATAGGCTCATGTGCACTGGAGAGACAGTAAGCATGTGTTTGTGTGTGTCTGTCTGTGTGTGTGTGTGTGTGAGTAGCTCTATAGTAGGGACTAGCATATGCCGCACACTAACGCTCTTCCAAGACTCAACAGGGCCTAGTTTTTTTTTTTTTTCTGTTGTCAAATCTGATTTCAGTTACTTTGACCACATGTGCCAGAACAAATAACTGAGCTTTATGAATTTTGAATCGGGCGTCAAATCACCCGGTTTATTTTCCTGTGGCAGGGAAACAAAACATTCCCTCTTCTATAGACGACTGCTGGGTAAATATCATACATATATATATATATATATTTTTAAAAGTGCTCGTTCCACTGTGAAGCCAACGTGCTGCTGAACTAGCTGAGGTCAGGGTCTTAGCGTATGGAGTTTGGCCGCAGAGCAATGGCAGCTCGCTGAGGCCTACAGCACGGAATCCATCCTCCCTCTCTAACTGACACTGACACAACCAATGCAACTGCAGCTGAGATTGTGTAACTCAAATAGCCACAAACACACACAGACACACACACAGGGCTGAACCAGTTTGCCAGCATCATTGGGCAACATACTCTTCTTGTACAGTACGCGCATGCACACACCGCAATGAATCACTCAGCCGAGCATTTGCATCCCACAAACATCACGTTGGCACTGAACCAGAGGCAAACAAAGCCGGGGAAGTGAGTGAGCATGTAGGCCAGGCAGGCGGGCAGCACTGACAGGGTGTGTGCGTGTGCTGTGTGCGTGTGTTGTGTGTGTGTGTGTGTGCCTACGTAATCTGCATCCCGCCCTCTTGCTGTACGCTGACGTGTTGTACCAGTCACACTGGGATCTCTCTCTGTCTCCTTCCACCAGCACAGAGACACTTGTCAATCGGACGACAGGTTCACGCAGTGCAGACACTTTGCGTAGAGGTCGGAGGTGAAGGGCGTGAATTCAGTGAAGCCGGGGCAATAAAGCTAAATCAATGATTATCGCGATTATTATTATTTATTATTATTGTTGTCATTTTTGACCCTATGTCATTTATTTGTTGGTTTTATTTTGAATTATTTATCTAGATTGGAAAAGTAATATACTGTATGTCGCTAAAGTTCTCAAATTAATTATATATATCATTTTTGGTCATATCGCCTCGTGATGAATCAATATAAATAACGAGTGAAGTTTACACCCTCTGTGTATTGTGTACATTAACTCCAGTGTCAGTTTATTAGGTACAATGAGCTAAAAGTAGTGAAACAGTGAATTAAAACCTTCATGAAGGTCACGGTGCTCAGTTTGTAAATGGATTTACACTGATTCTACTTTATGTTATTTTCAGAAGATGGAGTTTGTGGTGCTGCTAAATTGTGTTGCCTGAACCATTTGATCCACGGGGCGGAGTCAATGATATAAACACCTCTCAGTATAACACAATGCTGGTTACAAAATGTCTGGAGCCCTCGTGCTCGATGCGAAAGACGTTATGATGTAAGTTCTGACGCGAGCATCCATCAGCCTGTGAAAGAGCGGGGACTATAAACCGGCCTTCAGGGTCTGAGGGCCCAGGAGCTGCTTGTTTGACACTTAGTGTGCTGCTGTTATGAAGGAATCTTAAATCAAAAGTTTGAGCATCATTTCCTAAAAATAACCTCAGAAATCAATCTCTCGACATGAAGTGACAGTTTCCAGGCCGACAACGTCAAACTCTCATCTGACACACGTCTTCCATGTGTCTTCAGTCGTCTCAAGTCGGGTCCAGGACAGTCTGCAGGCAATACAACCAATGTATTTACATAGCGGGGTTGCCTCTGACCCTGTATCCTGCTTCCAGTGTATCCGGCCCTATAGATCTCCTCCTCCTCCTCCTCCTCTCCTTCTCCAGCTTCTCTGTCTCACACTCATCGGCACAAACACGCACACACACCATGTACACTGGGAGAGTGGCTTTCCACTAAAGTGAAAAACAGGAAATTGGATGACATTGTTCGGTGCGCCGACGTCAGCAGAGAGAGATAGAAAGAGTAAACAGCTTCCTCCACCCCAGAGCTGGGACCAGGATGCGGAGAATCTTGGGAGGGCTGCCCTGCCCATGCTTCTTAGGGGAACGTGCACGGCTGCCCCCCCATTCACTAACAATCCACCACATCACTCACTTTGACACAGCTCTCCGGCTGACGTGCGCTCTCCCTTCCTCCCGCGCTCGGATCCCACTTCTCCTTCAGCTGCCCAACATCACTTTATTCCTACTGTAAAACTTACTCCACAAGCGCTCAAGGAGAATATTGAGAGATGTAGAGCTGATCACGGGACAGCAACATGAGCCACGGTGAGCACGTCTTCCTGGGAAGAAGCCAAAGTGTTCTTCTCACAACTAGTTGGTGTTGTGTGTTTGTACGTGTGTGTATGTTTGTTCCGTTTTAAAAGTGTGAATCAAATGGAGATGAATCAATGTTCTTCATTAGGTCTGATTAAGGGCAGCCGTCCCATCCACATTATGTACCAGACAGACAGACAGACGGACGGAGGTACAGACAGGAAGAGGGACAGACTCTAAACTCTCACACACACTGGGCTAAGTGACGGACTAAATGGCACAGTGACACATCAGCCTCGCCACACGCTGGGGCCTCACAGATCCCAGCGCTCGCTGCCCATGCTGTGTGTGTTACCTCAAAGAGAATAACTCACTTTCATGTGTGGCCACTTACATTCGCTGCCCATAGATCTGCACAGAGGCCATCATCGATAACAATGGGGTTTCAAACCTGCGACTGCTTCTAACGCCGACGGAATCGATGAGCAGTCTGGCAAACACCTCACCCAATCCAGTTAGAGTCCAAGTCTTTCTTCTTCTAAAAAGCTCTGCATATTATTATTTAGGGTTTTTGTGGGTGAATCAGGTGAGAAGGCCCAGTGTGAAGGTTATTATGGAAAAGTGACGATTATGTGTTAGAATTCAGAGCCTAATGCGTTGGTGTTTTCTATCCTATTTATTTATTTGAGTAATATCTCAACAGGGATTTCATAACGCAACTTATTTTACATATAATTAAATTAAGTTATTTGTAAGGGCATGAAACTATAATTTATTTAACTGGTCTATAAAATAATATTTAAATCTCACACACACACACACACACACACACACACACACACACACACACACACACACACACACACACACACACACACACACACACACACACACACACACACACACACACACACACACACACACACACCTCTGCCCTTGTTACATTTACTTCATTATGTGCACGTTTTATCTGATGCACAACATATCTCTGCCTTTCACGCACTGTGGAATAAAACTGTGTTTAAAGCGGTTTGTGAATTAAAAAAGAGAAAAAAAATGCTGTGAATTCTGCAGATAAAAAGACCACATAACAACCCCCCCCCCCCCCCCCCCATCCAAATGAAAATGTACACATGAGAGAAACAAAAATGTCTGATTGCAGTCTATCCATTTAGAGAAATAACTGCAGCCATGTGTGTTCTGGCTCTGTCCACATGTCTTATCCATGGTGACCAAGCCTGCAGTCAGTCAGGCAGAAGACTTTAGTTGAGTCACTGGCATGGCTGAGAGAAACTAGGCCACCGTGGATCGGTTTGTCCCAGAACATCCTTGCTTTCGCTGCATTTCTACCTCTCCCTCCCTCGGTCTATGTGTCTGTGTCTGTGTGTGTGTGTGTGTGTGTGTGTTTGTCTGGTGAAATGCACCACGGAGGAAACACCAGCCCCCATGCAACAAAAAATACGATGTCCTCCAAAAAGCTACAACCAATGTTGACTGAATATTCTCAATGTTTAACGAAAATCAGTTTGACGGTATATTTTGAAAGTCGTGTAACATCAATTATAGTTTATTGTTGTTGTCCAGTGTGTTTGTGTCAGATGCAAAGTCACGAGATTAACTATGGGCCTCCTTTGACTTATAATTGTTCCATAACCCTCAGATTTCAAAAGGCTTTGAAATCAACCACCCCAATCGTTGACTATATATTTATATTGTAATATATTAAAATACCAATAAAGTTTAACAGAGTGGTGGACAATAATATTCTAGCAATCCAATGTGGATCTCCTACAAGCTAGTGAACGATGTTATATCAATTTGATCTCAACTGCTTTTCGGAAAAACGTGTTTTATTCACAAAATCAAGGAGAAGAATTAAACTACCCACAATCCTCAGGGGTAATAGTGATGGCTGTGATTGGTGGAGCTCGCTGTTACCATGGAACTGTTTACCTCAACCGCGAAAAATCAATGTCCGCTACGATTGGATAAGCATTACATTACATTAGAGCGACTATGATTTCTCTTTCTAACATATACTGTTAGAATTTATTGTCTTTCCAGAGGAGCTTCCAGAGAACGCCCTGACCTTTATCTCTCCTACCTCACCGGTGGAAACGCAAGCCAACGGGAATGCACACACACACACACACACATGCGTTTTGTTAGACATGATGAAAAGAGTCCAAAGGAATAAAGAAAATCACCACAACAAGGTTTAATTTAGGAATTGTTGGAAGTCATGGAAAAGAAACGTGTGGACAGTCTTCTACCTTTACCCTTTCTTTCATTTTCCAGATGTTATTTTTTCTCTGGATCTTTTTGTTATGGTAACGATTCCAGGCTCAAAACTATTCTCAAAGATTTTCAACGGAGAAAATGAATTGGGAAATTCACTTCAGTTCTAAAGTGGGCGGTCACTATCTTGCTCTTTTATTTCAGCCTGAATGTTATTAATCTTTTTTTCCATCACCTTGTTCTCTCAAATGTCCACCATGCCAAGGTTTCATTATTTCATTTCAACCCCCAAATGGCAAAATCAGCCCTTTTTTAAAACCAAATTTAGAAGATTTACAAAAAAGACCAGAACATGAAAATCCCTGCTGATAAGGACACCAGGCAAATACAACACAAAAACGATCACAAGGGAAAAACAACAACAACAAACCCAGGGAATAATCACACAAGTTGCCACACACTGGTGGCCGTGATGTTCCTCCTGGGCAATAAACTCAAGATGAGTGAGATAAATCAAAGACGATACAACAAATTTATAAAAATATCCTCCAAGGCTGCACAAACAATTATTTTCATCAATTAATTTGTCGAAAAATATCAAATACTGCCCAGCAAAATTCCAGAGAGCTCAAGGTGACATTATTAAACATCTTTTTTGGTTTGTTTATCATATTAGATTTTAAATGATATAAAACTGAACAGCAGCGAATCCTCCCTTGAGAGAATTTTATTATAAGTTTATTTTCAGCCCTTATATCATCAAATCCTGCAAAAACAACTGAGGTGGTAGAGGAACACTCGGTGCCTGAACCCACCGAGGCCTCGTCTCTCCACTGCGCTCAAACCAAGATTGTCGCAACCCTCTATCGACTGAAAATGAAGTCCCATTACTTAAATTGCTTTCAACTACCTCTTATACGCGCCGCCCCAAATACATCAATTTCTAATCAGCATAAAAGTGCGCACACATGCACACATACGCATTTATTGTCTTTCGAGCAGAGCTTCCAGAGAACGCCCTGACCTTTATTCTGTCTGCAGTGACATCTCTCCTACCTCACCAGATAGTGCGGAAACGCAAGCCAACGGGAATGCACACACACACACGCAGAGGGAAGGCACCGAGCAACTCACAGGAGACTGAACTTGTCCTGGAATTCAGGCCCAAACGCCCTTGAATGACGTCCGTGGTTTAAAAATACAGAGTTTGCAGAAAACGGAGAGGTTACTCCATCCTTGGTGACCTGTCCCTGTTTCTCACTGGTGCTCTGCACCTTGCGAGCATCGTCTCAGACGTCACACAAGAACCATCAGTTGTGCGGCCTCTCTGTCTGTTGCCGCTCAACACCGACAAACAAAAAAACATGTATTTGATACCTAAGCCTTTACATTCATGACAACACACACTCAAAGGAGCCGAGTATGGCACAACAATTTATTCTGCTCCTATAGAAAAAAACCTCTGTAGGACAAGTTCAGAATTCGGAGAAATAAAACCATGTGTTTGGATTACATGTACACGCGTGTGACACTGGAGTACATGCTGAATTCCCTCAGCTCCTGACACTGCCTGCCTGCCTGTCTGCCAGCATACCCTGTGTCCATAGTGGCGCGAGTGTGTGTATGTGATCTGTGCGTCACTGTGCCAGTGAGAGTAACTGAAGCCCGGCAGTGGAGAGGCTCCTGCCAACAGGCCGAGTGCTGAGGGTTAGCGACTGTGCTCAGAGCCCTCGCCTGCTGGCCTGCAGGGACAGGAGATGAAGAGCAGGGGCAGGAGATGAAGATCAGGGGCAAGAGATGAAGTGCAGGGGCAGGAGATGAAGATCAGGGGCAAGAGATGAAGAGCAGGGGCAGGAGATGAAGAGCAGGGGCAGGAGATGAAGAGCAGGGGCAGGAGATGAAGAGCAGGGGCAGGAGATGAAGAGCAGGGGCAGGAGATGAAGAGCAGGGGCAGGAGATGAAGTGCAGGGGCAGGAGATGAAGAGCAGGGGCAGGAGATGAAGAGCAGGGGCAGGAGATGAAGAGCAGGGGCAGGAGATGAAGAGCAGGGGCAAGAGATGAAGAGCAGGGGCAGGAGATGAAGAGCAGGGGCAGGAGATGAAGAGCAGGGGCAGGAGATGAAGTGCAGGGGCAGGAGATGAAGAGCAGGGGCAGGAGATGAAGACAAGGGGCAGGAGATGAAGACAAGGGGCAGGAGATGAAGAGCAGGGGCAGGAGATGAAGAGCAGGGGCAGGAGATGAAGACAAGGGGCAGGAGAGCCATGCGCTCATTAAACGTGGAGGGAACCCACGAGTCCGGTCGCTACATTGAGCATATAAGCTAACCCCCAAATGTGCTGGTGTAGTTTAAATTGAAGTTATTACACAAAAACTATAATGTTTAGAAAACACCTCACTCTCCTCGGACTGTTCATTGCTGCAGCTCCTCTTTTCAGCCTCTGTCTGAAACACTTGGTTGTAGCTCCCGTCTCTTTAAGACCACCCTCACAATAAACAAATTTACCTGACTTTGTTAGGAGGCCTCTCTAGACAAGCCGTGGCGTGGATTATTTCAAATGTGGGCCACCGTGATGTCACATGACATCATAATGGTATGGAACGATTGCTGACTGTTTCAGGAGCTGCCTTTAATGCAGATTTGGGGCTTTTCGACTTTACCAAACTTTTATAAAACGTGAAAGAAAACTTTAAAACAAGGTCAGAGATACTGAAAATAATTCTCCCCAAATGAAATCACACTTTTGGCATCGCGCCAGAGGCTGAACGGACAAAGTTTGTATTTTAACACAGACACAGATAACCATCTTTAGTTATTTGCATACTGTCACCAGCAACAGCGACCTCAATATGACCATGAATCTAGTTTTGACTTTTGAATCTTTGACCTCCTGAGCCTGGTGATGTTCGGCAGCATCCACAAACTGCAGATTAGTAAATCGGCAAGGCTAAATCCAGGTATTTTGTGTTGAATTGGGAGTAGGAAACTCCAGAAGGCTCCTTCCAGGCCTGCAGACAAACCCATAAAATCCTTTTCAGTGGCCGTCCTCCGTAACTAGCACTGATGTGAGTAAATTAATTAAAGACAGATCCACGAGAAGCTGAGCACTTTCTCCAATGTTCACCTTCAAGGTATTTCTGTCCTTATCCAGATTACCCTGAAATCCCCATAAGACCTGGACAATCCTAAGCTATCCAGGGCTACGGAGCAGCCCCTCACTAAAACCTCCTCCTCTCCCTCGGCCCGCAGAAGCCCGTTGTCAAACACCCCTGCTCCTGTAATGTACACCTACTTATTGGACTGCTAAATTTTATTCACACCTGCTCCTCTCCCATTTCCATTCACTGTATAAGAAAGAAATTAGAATTCACTCTTTAAATGCTTCAAACTTGTTTATTTCTGACAGTGTCACTTTCACTGTGAGGCAAGGGGCAGTTGATCGGGTGCGTGCGGCTCAATTCCTCCTTCCTCTCTTAGGTCAGACATTCCAGGTACAATCAAAGGCCTATAAAGCAAAGGAACAAGCTAAAGGAGCTTGGGAAGTCTGACAGGGACACTGCCTGCTGGTCCAGTGACACTGCAGTGCACTGTAATCTTACCAGGAACCCTTCCACTGCAGTCACCTCTCCTCCCGAGTCCAGCCAAATACAACAGAACAACAAACTACACAAGACGACTGTCTGGCCTGAATAAGAGATCATTAGTTGACAGTACATTTGTTGCCAGCGACACACACACACACACACACACACACATCTAAACAATCTTAATTACCTCACCAGCCCTGAGGCCTAAAGAAAGGATTAGAATTAGCAATATTCGCCCACTGCGGCCACACCGGCCCGGCTCTATCTGCGAGGCTCCACCCCTCCACACGGCAGCTTAGATGTTTTTGAGAATATCAGAGGCGGTTCTCAGGGGCTCTTCAGATGGGCTGTGAGGGCATTAGATAATAACACTCCCCCCCCCCCCCCTTCACCTGCTATAACAGGAGCACTGATGTCACCGTTGCGTGAGGGATCAGTGAGTGACACGAGCTGTAGCACCGGGACGGAGCTTGGCACACAACTACACTCTATTTAAACACACACTCAGACACACCAGTAAACAAACACACACAGACACACACACAGAATGAAGAATGGGGATTTGATGACTGCATGTAAACACCTTCAGGAAAATTTGAAAACAGATAAATCCCGGATATTTGGCAAAATATCCTGCTGCATTATTAAAATAAACAGATTATGGGCATCAAATAAATACTTACAGTAGTAAACAAGAAAGAAATAATAATAAGTTGAAAAAAGTGACATGACCATTAAATGATGTCATAAATTATATATATTTTTACTATAATTCAATTTGTTGTTGTTTTATCCTTTTGTGACTCGCGTTGTGACTGTTAATACAAGTGCTATACAAATGAAGCACATCATCATTATTAAAGTCTCGACCTTACCATACCACCTTAGCATAAAATTGAATTGAAATTATTTTTAATTTGATTATATATTTGATTGCACACACTCCGAGATGTTATTCCCCTAAACATCCCAGATTTCTTTTTCGTTTGGCTAAGATCAACAACCTCTACATATTACAAACCTAAAGCGTTCAACTTTAAGATTTCATACATCACAGAAGAGGAAAAGTTGCTTGTCATTAAGACAAGAACCCTGGGGAATATATTTGAAGAAGTGTTCTAGCATAACTCCCTAACAAGACTACTGGAGGAGCCTGTTTAAACTCGGCCAGACTTGAGATGGGGTGCTCTCTGATCTAAAGTTTTCGTTTTACAGTTGACATATGGAAGTATTGTTGTTGTTAATGTTCTGGTTGCATCCAGAAGCAAACTACAGATTCATCTTGACCTGTGGATCTCAGTCGGGGGAAAAATGTGGTTTGAATATATCAAAGGTCCAAGTGTTACGGCCAATACATACACATGTTCATTTAGACTTGAATTTCATGCTCGCGTTACGCAATTCAGACTGGCTCACTTCCTGTTTCTTCATCCAAGCTACAAAGTCCAATTGCATGTCACAGCCAAACGGTCTGGGCTCCCGCTGCAGTTCTGTTTGGCTCAGTGTGCTTATGATTATTTACTTATTGCATATGATGAAGCCTGGATCGAACATCACAACTCTGCCAAATCTCAAAATAGCTGAACAATAGGGGACAAATCAGACTTTGTTATAATAATTATTATTATTAGGTGAAAATGTCAAAACCTGAGTTGCTGCACTGACTCCACAATGAGTCCTTGCACCCACACACACCTCACACTACAAAAACAACGAGCACCATCTGCCTCTGTGAAGATCTTAAGGGACCTATCAGCTGAGGGTACAGTAGATCTTCAAAGCAAGAGGTAAGACACACTCCAGAGAGTTGTGCGTCATCGCCGTGTCCATTAAAACAAGGAAGGAGACAAGCACGGCTGGCTTAATGCGTTGTTCAGCAGGTGAATGAGTGTCTGGCGTGTTTACTACAGCCAATAAGCTGCGGGCCTGTTCACTTAAATCCAGCGAGGCTCGAGTCTGTGCTGTGCTTCTTAAGCGAAACACAAAAAGAGGCATTCAAATGAAGAGGAGTCGGAAAAAGATCAGCTGACAGTGAAATACCATCAGGTTTATATCTTAATACTAAATCTATCACTTTTTGGTTCTTTTGTAAATCTTGCCCCCAGGCCGGGGGGGTCTTTCAACATTCTGAACTGTACAGCGTGACGGAGCGTGAAAATGGCCAAAGTACCGCAGTAACCAGATGCTGGCAACATGGCTGTTAGCATTGTTAACAGTGAATCGTGCACGGCGGCTAGGAGCAGTCCAGAGCCAACATGAGGCCGACTTCCAGCGGAGATTAAAGACA